>NC_044002.1:1787500-2077500 GCF_902150065.1 Myripristis murdjan
GCCATGGACCTCATGGGAAGGATTCCTCCTCTTTAATTCTGAGGTCTGTGTTGAGAATGGCTTGTACCAAAACGTGCACTGTAAGATAATTCATTTAAAAAATAATAATAAATAAGCAGAGGAAGTGACTGTTTTCAACCCAGTCTGTTATGAGGGCTGTGTCATCCTTCTTCCTTACCCAAACCTTAACCAAAGTTTTAGTTGCTGAAACCTAATATTAGCCTTACTATAACCATCATACTATTGTCACATAGGCCACTGGTTTTCAAAGTGGGGTCCTTAACGGGCTTCCAGGTGGACCTCAGCAAAATGAGGACTACAGTTGTTGAGTTTCACAACAATTTAATTCACTGTAAATTGATATGATAAAAAAGGCTGATTAGTTTAACATTGTTTTAATCTTTAAACCACATTGGAATAAGGACAGATAAACACATTTGAAAACTTTATGTTATCCTCATTCTTCATGTAGGGCAACTAAACAATATTTTTTCATCTCAGGGTCTCTCAGGCACAGTGACTTCAGTCTGGGCTGTCTGGGACTTGAAAAGGTTGGAGAGGCCCAAATTCAATTGTTTGTCTTTGAAACTGACTTTGACTTGATTATGGTGTTGACTACAGCCCTTCATGACCTCATGGAAGAACACACCTATCTTCCCTCAAAGAAAAAGTGTTTCCTGTTAAAAAAAAAAAAAAAGTCCATGTACACATCACCTAACAGACATCACCTAACAGCTGACATGCCTGAACATTCTGCACCCGTGTGAGGGGAAATAATTATCTGTGCTGGACGGGGGGCAGGAGTCACAAAAGAGTAAACCGGAAGCCTCACGACTGCAGGAAGATAAAGGGAACAAACTAGCTTTAGCAGTCAATTTTCATACCACTCTGAATTTGTTTAAACAATTTTATTATATGAATTGGAAATATGAAAGATGAGAAGTGGAGAATGACGTAATCATTATCTAGTAAGCATAATATCAACACAGCTGGATTTTTGTTTCTTTTTTTTTGTGCTCTGGTTTGCTGAGGCTGAACAGCCAATCAGAAATCTCAGTGTCATCAAACTCACCCAGCTCTCCCCACTTCAATCAGTTTCTCATCAGGAATATATGAATATAGGAATATCTGTCATAGTAGGAATGTGTCTTATTAATGTTTCATTTCCGCAGGTCTCTACCTCACAAAACCCGTTGACTGCACTCATTTTCAGCTGTCCTTCACTTTATATCGGAGACAGCCTTGTCCATCTATATGGCAAATGAAGATTTAAGAGTAATCCCCAGCCCTGTTTGGCCCATAAACATAAATCTAGCATAATTGCTGCAGAATTGCAAGCCACTTGTCACTTTCCAACTGCTTAAGTCAGAGCCCATAAATTCACAGCTGTTGTTTCTTCTGTATTTGTTCTCCCTTTTCAAAGTCTTTTTCATCATCTATGAAGCATCGTGGGCGCGCATAGTGTGAGAGAAGTTATGGCTGTGAGATCTCTGAAGATGTACTGCAAAGTCACAGCTGTGGAGGTGACTGATGCCCATCAGATGTGTCTTATGAGTCTTAAAATTTCACAGTGCTTTTTTTTTTTTTGCTGATGATAAATAAATCACGCTTTTGAGGGGTCCTGCAGAGGGGCTTATTAAGCACCAAAAAGCAATATTTCAGCGCTTGAGAGTGAGCACAGAGACTCATTCTGTCGAGTGGAGGTGACAAGATTGACGTGGTTGTTATTGCTTCTGGGGGAAGAGGGAACCTGAAGTAGATGGAGGAGATTTTTTTGGAGGGGAATGTACTCCCTGCTCATGGCATGGAAACAAGGCTGAGCTGGAGGGAAGCCTTTGAAGGGTCCCGACAGAAGAGGTAGTGTGCTGGCACTGACCACTGCTTGTGTGTGTGTGTGTGTGTGTGTGTGTGTGTGTGTGTGCGAATAAGAGGGCAACAATCTGTCGCAGTGGGCTGTCTCCGCCTTGAGGACATGTGACAGTTCCATTGCATTGGGCCTGTTTGAGTCCTCATTACCCACAAGGATGCTTGGCACTTTGATACCTGGAGGAGCTCTTCATGAAAGGATCACAGGCTTACTGAACTCCACTATTTGGACCTGAAATTTGCTCTATGACTTCTGGATAATCAGTGTCTACTTTTCATGAGTTGACCCATGCACACATGAAGCCTCATGTTGGCAGCTAACAGAACATTCCCTCTATGTTTGAGGTTTTCTCTCAAGGGAGGTGCTCCAGTACACTGTTGCCAAAAGTGCAGATGTACATTTGTGCCCAAGGGCTTTTCTCGATGTCTGCAGTGTTAGGAAGCCAATTTGAAAGTCCCTTTTTCCAAGCTACCAGTTTCAGTATGTGGGTTTCACATACATTGGAAGAAGTTTAATTCAGCAAAGCTACAAAAAGAAATATAAAAGGTCTGTTTTGTGAGAAATATAGTTATAGTGGGACCCGCTGCTCTCCAGCACCAGGAAATGTTCTTCCATACATACAAAAATGGTGGTTTTAAAATGGTCCTTACAAAAACTGGGTGGTCATGTGGTAGCCAAGACAGGGCTACTCGAAACCAAATTAAGACCAAGATTTTGAGATTAAGACCAAAGGAGGTTCAGACCTGAGTCAAGCTCAAGACCAGACCAAATCAGAAGAGATAACGAAGTAGGACACAGAGCAATCAGACCTAGAGAAGACGCTCAATCTGGGATACAAAGAAGATATGAAAGTGTAATGCTCATGAAAATATAATCCATGTTATATGCAAATTAACCTCTTCAGCTCCACCAGTCCCATCACCGTGTTCGTCATTACAAATACATGCTGTGTGGCCAAGTCTTGTATAATCACATAGAGCTTTATTTTAAATTCTAGTAGAGATCCAAAGGTTTCCAGAGATATCAAACATGTCCTGCTGAATTCCAGGGAAATGTGTGTACAGTTATTCTCAAGACATGTAGGTCTTTTCTGTTTGATGTGATGCTGCAGCTATAAAACAATGGCTTCCTGGCTTTGAATATTTCACTCAGTATAAGTGTGATGTAGCCTCAGTGATGTGCTCCAAGCAGCAGAGAGCCAATATGGGTGCTTTTCTAACTTTGAAGCTGCTTAAGGGGAAACTGAAGGGAAAAGAGTTCAAGGGGTTAACGCCCATGTAGAAAAAGTAGCTGAAACTGTGACAGAAACACACTGGAGCCAGGACTTCTGTCTGAATTCTCATTTTGCCATCATTTAGAAACTACACTGATAAATCAAATTAAAACATGTTAACGTGGTATTTATTCCCTGGAATACTTGTCTCTTCTTCTTTCTGTATATTCTATACAAACCAGAAACTTAAAACACATCACTTCTTTTGGGCCAGAGCATTTTCTTTCAGGAGAGAAGATGATTAGCTGTGTGTTGCATTAATTAATCATCAATAAAGAGAAATAAAAAATTTACTAAAGGGATAGTTCACCCTTTTTGAAAAATGTGATATTATGTCCCTATGTTAGTTAGGGACGTCCACCTCAGTGGCAGGAGGCTAACAGTTAGCATTTGGAGCATCCAGCCAGTATCCAGCACTCAGTAACAATGAGAGGAAGAGAGCACCACTACTGTCCTACAGAAGAGCTAGAGGGGAGAGAAATAATATCAAATATCTCAGAATGGGTGTAGTATCCCTTTAATATAATAAAAATTAGAATTCCTACTTAAAAACAAAACTGCATGGTATAGATTTAATGAAGTTTCATCAAGATAGATAGATGCACCTCAATTTATCTCTCCAGTGTTCAGTGTTCATGCTCCTTCCATGTGACCAAGTTATATAAATCCAATCCAATCCAATTTCCACTCAAAGCAGCGGGATGAGGAGACCTGCAGGACAAAATATGGTCCTGCAGTCCAAAGGCAGCAGCACTGCAAACAATAAGGTGACTAATCCTGAGGGAGATACCCCCTCCTTCACACACACACACGCATGCACGCACGCATGCACACACACACACACACACACACACACACACACACACACACACACCAAACATATGAGCAGCTTCTTGATGTTACATGAGACTGCAGTGCCCAGTACACCTCCACAGCTTGACTTCACTTGCTATTTATACTGTCTGTGCATGTGTGTGTGTGTGTGTGTGTGTGTGTGTGTGTGTGTAGTGGGTGTACACAGTCTCCAGAGGACCTCTTTCAACATATTGGAAAGATAGAAAGCTAGCGCACCCACACATTTGACCCAGAAGGCTATGTGTGTTTGTGTGTGTGTGCTTGGTTGAACATTTGCTTGAATCTCTACATGGTGCTGGTGGCTATTCGTGGAACACAGGTCTTTCAGAAACAGATCAGAGCTCTGCTGTGTTTGTGTGTCTTTTTGAAAATCTAATTAAACTGATTTTGCTCTGCAGATGGAAGTGGTATAAGACCTACAATAGCGTGCGTCTTGTGTTTATCCTGCTGTTGCATTCAGACACTGATTTCTTCTCAACGAGCTGCCTGGCTCTTCTCTTCATTTCCTCTCTTATCAGCCACGGATTCCGCAGTTAAAGTAAATTGCAGGGTTGGGTGTAAGCGGGTAGTTGAGGCTGTGGATGGTTAGCCTTGTTACATCTTCATAGACCTTGATATTATACATTTTGTGCATTGTTGTGTTTGCAGTGCATGATTGAATTTGATTAGATAGATCTATGCTCTTAAAAAAAAAAAATGGTTCTCTCCAGCAGTGATTTAAACTGATTAAACTGTGGGTCCTGACCCACAGGTGGATTGTGGGATGCCTGTATCAGTGCACTGTAAGGACAGAGATGCTTTTATCACACAGTTTCTACACCCATTAAGCCTGCCTTAAAGCACCATGGACCATGATGCCCTGCGTAAGTGATAATAGCTAAAGAATGGTTGCAACCCTCTTAGTTACCTGACAACATAGACACATTTTTAAAACCGACATGTAACATGTAATCTACAACACATACTAATAATATTTATAGATTTGCTCATACTGAATTTAAATCAATATTTGACCGCTGAATGTGCTGCAGGGTAAATACAGATTTCACCATATTGATGGATGTAAGTACACTGAAAACTGGTGTGAGAAATTTATTTCAGCACAAAAAAGTATTCAGTGGGTCTCGACATAAACGGCTTGGGACCCCCTGCTCTCCAGCACCAGGAAATGTTTTTCTATACATACAAAAATGGTGGTTTTAAAATGGTCCTTACAAAAACTGGGTGGTTCCATGAAGAACCATCAATTACAGAAGAATCATTTAATTTGTGGATGGTGCCTTGAAATAAATAAATAAATACGTAAATATTTGGAGAGGGTTCTTTTTTTAACAATAGTTATTGTTAAAAGATTTCATTTCTTCCCCCACGAAGACAGACACAATACAGTCTATGCAAGCCTAATCATACATTAGGTCTTCCCTCCCCCTTCCAAAGAACAACAACAACAACAACAACAACAATAATAATAATAATAATAATAAATAAGTAAAATAGAATAACATTAGTATCAACAATTCTAATTATAACAGTATTCACAATTGTGATAAGTACAACATGTGTTAATAGGAGAAAGAAAGAAAGAAAAAATAAACAACAACAACAATAATAATAAACGTAAAAATCAAATTACTTAATTACTTTGTAAAGTCCAAGAGACACATATGAAAGCAGGATAATGTGTACAGTATATTATTATTCTCAAACACAATGCTCCAGCTGGCCCTTTTGTGGTCTATGGCCAGGAGCCTCTCCTCACTGTGCCGTGCAGAGACCCCCCACAGAGAACTACAGTCCAGCCTCGAGTCTGACCATGGATGTCACAGTGAAGAGAAGTTCTTTTTTTTCTTTTTTTTTTTTTTTTAAAAAAAAGTTAGAAGGCCTTCACACTATTCATTTTATGACACTAAAGCTGTTTAAGTCACAGAAATTCACTAGGTGGCTCTTAATTTTTCCAGCAAAAGGCAGCACATTTATTAGCTGCACTTCAGGCTAATCTGATTAAGTGAATGTTACTCTTCATATTGAGGTAAGACTGAACAGTCTAACAGTAGTGTCAGTCTGTGGTTGGTTGGGGTCTTCACCCCAAGATAGACTTGCAGTATTGTTGTCGAAATCTCCATGTCCAGAACCCCCAGCAACAATATTCTGTGTAGTTGCTGTTTATCTAGTGGAGCTGCTGAGATGTCAGATCCACCTGGTGTATAAGATTAAACTGTATGAGTGTGTGGTGACTGCTGTAAGAGAATGACTGAGAGCTATCACAAATCAGCTGACATTCAGAGTCATCAAAAGCAAAGCCAATGTCATACTTCCACTTAACCTTAGCATTAAGAACTTTATTTACTGTATGGCTCATTAGTTTATTATAGGCATAGGATTAAAAAAAATCCCTTAGTATTAGGTTTTTTCTTTTATCATTATTTGAGTTTGAAAATCTTCTAAAAGGTTTCCCACCCTGCTGCAATCTGGTGTAATTCCTAACTTACAGGCATTTAGAAAATAAATAAATAAGAAAATAAAAAGTGTGCTGAAGGCAGCTCAAAAGACAATCTTAACTGTTTGAAGGATTTCAAATTATTCTGCTTGGAGAGGGTTCTTCAATCTGAAAAAACTATTTTTATACAGTTGACACCTTGATTTTTCTTTATCAAATGAAAATTAACTGCTATTAACTGCTATTTCCATATTTCCATCTTTATTGTAACCAACACAGGTTCCTAGAAAAGTAGAAATTTTCTATGGCTCTTTGAGGCACCAATGAGCTATTTAAAGAAATGGTTCTTTAAAGAATAACAGTCACGCATTGTATTCAGAAAATTACCTGCATTGTAATTGGTGCAATCTGCACATTACTACATATTATGGTTGTGATGGACTCATAATATTCTCATCCACTTAAATGGCCTTGCAATGCCCTCTGAGTATCTCCTAAAGTGTTCCTGGTCATTCATATTCATTATGTATCGACAAAGGAATCTCAGCTTCCAATTCCCCACTTTTGCGTCAGTCAAGCAGAAAATGTATTGATTTTTACATTTTTCCTTGTGTAGAAGAGAAACCAGCCTTTCCATTTGTAGACGTTTTCACAAATGGACGTAGGTTTACATCAGTGGTATTGCCAGTTTGATGAAGTGGAGTCATGTAAGCCATATATTAACTGCAGAGTCTTAACACTGGGCCTAGAGCTGCAGAGTCCTGAAGCAGTTCAGTGTTAGAGGTCAAGTAGCAAATCAGTCTATTTCCACCAGTGGTGCATTAATGAGTCTTTGATACACGGGCTGCTCTTCTCAACATGATTAAAACCAAGGGCATCTGATTTGGGATATTTTAATAAAATGTGGGTGAGGACTGCAAAACACTATTAATCATGACTTTAGAGATGAAGTTCTGATTTAGAGGCGTCATTCAAAATGGATGTAGCTCATCTGGCCAGTATAATGTTGGGTTTAACCACTATGAGATACTGAAGGCTGCTAACTGATATTGTTATGTTTAGGCCATACTAGAAGTTGCTAAATCACAGCAGAACTGTACAAAAATTCTCAGATCATAAAGTTGCAAATTTATTAAAAAAAAAAAAATAAAAATTAAAAAAAAAGATTTTTTTTTTCTACTCTGGGATTCAGTCAGAAGGAAATCCTGGTGGTTTGATCCTAGAGTCACAATCTTCTCCTCAGCATCTGGACTTTGAAGAGACATTGCTGTGACTTGGGCCGATTCAGAAGAAAACAATCTGCTGATTCTGGGCTCAGATCAGCAGGATCTCCTTGTTCCTGAATCCCATGTCAGAGTAGAATCTGCTGAGGGGATCAGCTGCAGGCCTGATACACAGCCAGCAGCAGCATCTGCAGAGTGTGGCTCATCCAACATCGCACAGTCAAGCCATGTGCTACCTTGACCGAAAAGAAAATTATTTATTTTTCTCATAAATTTGTTATTTTATAATCTTATAATTTTTGAGGTGTTTTTCTCATGAGAAAAAAAAAATTCATTTACCACTTTAATTTCAGAAATAGAGAGAACATTTATTTGTAAAATGTCTTAGTGCTTATAAGGAATTCATTCCTGACCACAGCTCTGATGTGGGGGCTTGCTGTGCACCAGTCCCTCTCTACAGCTGATTCTCTCCCACACCAGCTGCAACATTCCTAACAGCACCGAGCCCAAGACGTTTGGGAATCACTTTCATAGAAAAAGACACTCATTCAAAATATACCTTGTGGTCTCTTAGCTGTCTCCAGAGCAACATACAATCTTTATTAGCATTTCATAGGAAAATGTATTTATGATGACACACTGTGGGTTATATGCTATTTTCACACTTTTGTGTAGCCACAACACAAAAAGGAGCCACTGTGGGGGTCTCGTGTCACTGATCTGCTGCTGATGTGTCTACATGGATCAGTGTGGGCTCATAATAAGAGAGTGTCTTTGGAGGTGTGTTATCCTCCATCTTGTGCTCAAGATGTCTTTGAGCTTTGAGCTACAATAAGAATCTTCAGAGGCAGTCAAATACATAAGACCCAGATATAGATGCAGAAATGAACAACGCGCTTCTCCTCCTGCAGTTTTCACCGCACCCCCACATACCACACATGAAAAACATGCAGCCTGATTCCAAGGAGTGTGCAATTACTTTTATAAGCAATATGACTTACTGATTTCTCGCAATTCCAGCTAAACCCGAATTTTGAATAGGAAAATGGCTCAAAACCATGCATTTTCAAACCCTCACAGCTTCCTCACACTTTGCCTGACAAGCTCAATTTGAAGTTTAAATGGGTCATCACAAGTGCAAGTTTATGTGTGTATCTTGATGTCTGTTGTACTTTGGTAGAAAACATGGTTTAAGTTTCAAAAAAGTTTCAGAGAATGTAATGGGCGTCTATGAGAACTGTATAGAACGGGTCTTGCATTTCACCTTTAAATATGAATCGTTACTATGTGATTGGCTTGACATAATTTGGCATATGATGATATATGATGATGCAAACATGCTGTTGGGTGTCACCACAGTGAATAGCACATGCATGAAGACTGCGGCATGCTTTAGCCACACATGCAGCAGGTACGTGTCATGGTGTAGAACATTTCCCTTAAATCTTCCCCCCTTATAATAATATTTTTTTCTATTTTTCTTTTTTCTTTTTTCTCTTTCTCTTTTTTCTCTTTTACAAAAATTTCAAAATGAAGTGTCCCTTTAAGTTGAATTTGCCACATCCTTTTGATATGCATGTTGGCTGTTTGGTGGCGTCCGGTTCCACTGTTTTGCTTGGATCTTGTGAATCTCAGATATTCAAATGAGGAACACCAGGATTTGTTTGGGGAGCGGACTGCACTACCTGTTGAATATTTAGGAGAGCAGAGCCTTTACTGATAAATACAAATGTACTGAAATCACAGATAGCCAGAATTTTATGTCTTGTGTTCAATATCTTCATCACACCGAGTCATTTTCAGGTTGAAAAATTGGGAAGGCTCTGAAACGGCATATAGACCGCAATGGGACACCAAAACTCAGCCTAGCAGCGTGCCATGTCAGGTTTTACTGTTTTCCTGTAGCTTTGATAAGTGGTCAGGAAAGAACCTCCATCAATATCACTGGCTGATGGGTCTGAAAAGGCCAGTACTGTTTGATGTATTGTTGTAGAAAGTGTGTAAAATGTTGCACGCCCACTTTGAAATTGAAGCAAAGCAATTATTTGACTCAGTGGTTTTCCACATTTATCCTGAAACAAGATTTTTTTTACACTAGTTTGGGTTGTCAGTGTTATAATTAGGTGTGATAATAGTTGGTTGGGAGGAGCCAAAGGATTATAAAATGATGTGACTAATTTCATGAACAAGACATATACTGTATGTGTAGATTGATGGTGTATGTGAAAGCCTTTGTTCATATTGTGCTGTTCAGATTTGGATCATTCTCTAAATGTATGCTGTAGATTCAATACACAATTACCACCATTGCTGTCTGCAGATTGGAAGAATTCACTTCTTCTCCTTTCTTCCTACTTTGCTCTGCAAGGCAATCATACAGTTTATAGTAGATGACACGCCTGTGGTAGGTGCAGAAGCAGAGTGTCATGTATCATGAACAGTACAGGACAGTAGTGGTGCTGTCTTCCTCTCATTGTTACTGAGTGCTGGATAGTGGCTGGATGCTCCAAATGCTAACTGTTAGCCTCCTGCCATTGAGGTAGACTTACCCCCAGCTACAAGTGTTTCTTTCCCAAACTAAAGTGCACATACAACTACCAAGTGCATATGGATGGAGAGAAATAGAGAGACTCACATAATTAAAGAAACAGAAATGGAAATGTTCTCCATTTGGAGTCCGAGTAGTTTTGGTGTGGAGTTGACTAAACAGTCATTTTAACAGTTTGTTTATTTATCAATCTGTGTGAATTACAGTTAAAGTGGTTATTTATCAGAATGTTAGCTGGGGGGAAGTCCACCTCAATGGCAGGAGGCTAACAGTTAGCATTTGGAGCATCCAGCCAGTATCCAGCAGCACCACTAGCACCACTACTGTCCTAATGATATTACATTCTTCAAAAATAGGTGAACTATCCCTTTATGTATGAAGTATTTAGTAATATATATATATATACATATGTGTGTGTGTGTGTGTGTGTGTTAGTGTATATATATATATATATATATACAGTAAGTATGTGTGTGTGTGTGTGTGTATATATATATATATATATATATATATATATATGAAAGATTCTTTGTAAAATTAGAAAAATTTGAAAAGGTTTTTCTTCCCCCTGTTTAGGGAGGGGAGCTCTCCCTGACCATTCGTGTGGCTGTCAAAACCATTTGAATTTCAATCATTCTTCATTCATTCTTAGTCGAGCAGATTGCTCAGTAGTTCTTAATAAATGGGGAAAATGAAACCCTGGAGGACAGTTAGCCTAACTAGTTAGTTCTATAGTGTCTCCATTTGATTGGCAGGAGGTTTATTACTTAGCCGACCAGGCATTAGTGAGTTCGTCTCTCTCGTCAGTTGGAGGATATTAAAATGATTAAACTGAACAGGCCGAAAGGAATAGTGCTGAGAGGCGATTGGCCCAGTGAAGTGGAGTACACTTGTTGTGGTTTCATAAATGAACGTCTTGTCGCCGGGTTGGTTTGTCCATTGCAGAGCTACCGTTTCTGTGGCCTCTGTCAGTCATAATACGCTGAAGGAGGGAAGACACTCTGAGATCAGCTCAGTGCTTGACAGTTTCTTTTTCTATCATCTCCAACCTTTCCAATCAGCTCAGTCTGGTGCTTTACAGGGAGCTATTCCTATCAGAAAGCCAGTCCTTCTTGTTCTGATTATAAGAGCTATGACAGCATGATGGATGCACCTTGTCCTTTTTTCCTTAGTGTGTGTGTGAGAAAGAGAGAGAGAGAGAGAGAGAAAGAGAGAGAGAGAGAGAGAGAGAGAGAGAGAGAAAGAGAGGGAGACAGAGAGACCAAGAGAGCGTGAAACAGCCAGAACTGGTTTGAGCTTTAGACCTACAGAGTGAGGGTCTTTTGGCTGCTGCCCACTTTTTCAAGAGACTAAATTAGGGTAGGACTTTAGGTTTAGGTGCCAGTCAGAATTGGGATTAGTTGAGGGAATTGATGTGTGAGTGGAAACAATGGGGGATGCTCACAAGTATAGTAATACAGTTGCGTTGGTGTGTACGTGTAGCAGAGGGAAATATGGTTAGTCAAGTATTCTACATGTGAGTGCCTTTAATTTGCTATATACTAACTGACCAACCACCAACTTATTCCCAAACCAAGCGGTGTTGGTTCAGCAGGCGTGGCCGCTGCTCTGCAACATGTTGACTTATAGGTGACATGTCTTATTCTGCATCTTGACAGAAACTGCTGCCTGTGCCTGGAGGTGACGTGCAGGTTGTTCACAAGTGGTGCCCTTGAGGATCAGTGCAGATCCATGCAGACGGAGGGCAGAGGGAAGAATAAGGGCCTGGTGGCAGCAAGCGGTATTGCTTTGCTCTTCTAATGGCTTTAGCTCTATGAGTTTTATTTTCGGAGCTTTTCTGATATGTAATTTTTTATTTATGCATTTATTTATTCATTTATTTATTGGATTTTTTTTTTTTTTATCCATCTATTTATTGGTCATTTTGTGGTCATTTTCTTCTATCTTTTTCAAAGGTTTCAAATGCAACTTTCACAAGCATTTAAACCACACTGCAAAAAGTCAAATCTTACCAAGATTATTTGTCTTATTTCAAGTCAAAATGTCTTATTTCTAGTCAAAATATCTCATTACACTTAAAATAAGACATGATCAGCTCAGAAATAACTTGTTTTTAGACAATTTTCACCTGTTTCAAGTGAAAATTTACTTGAAACAAGTTAAAATTTGCTAGAAACAAGAAACATATTCTGCCAATGGAACAAGCAAATTTTTACTTGTTCACTTGTGTCACAAGTAAAAATTTGCCTGTGACGTGAAAATTGTCTAAAAACAAGTTACTTCTGAGCTGATCATGTCTTATTTTAAGTGTAATGAGATATTTTGACTAGAAATAAGACATTTTTACTTGAAATAAGACAAATACTCTCGGTAAGATTTTGACTTTTTGCAGTGCAGGGCTACTCAACTTAAGATGGCTCAGGGGGCACACAGCAAAATTCAGCTGTGTCCAAGGGCGGCAAGCTAAAAATGTCTAAAAATGTCTCTTTAGACGTTTAAACAATAATTTTGTCACAGGCTACATGACTAGTCTAAAAATTAATGAAACATACAGAAAACAGACATCTCCATCCAAGGCCAAACCTCACTGAATAAAAGATTGTCATGCAATGATTAATGATGAAATGATCAAGTTACAACAAAATGAGGCTTTATTCCCAAAATGTGAACAGCATGGGCAGCTTGCTCAGAGGTTAATGGGGCTTTCACATAGCACATGCAGGGCGCAGACCTCGGCCGGCGCAGCCATTCTTTGTGTATGTGATCACGGGGCACAAGGGCGCACCGAGCTGAGCGCAGCGCGAGGCTGGTGAAAGCTGAAAATTTTGTAACTTGGGCGCAGCGCCCTGTGATGACACCTCGGTGCGTCCAATAGGAGAGAGCAGTGGAATCTGAAAAAAATCTGGCGGATTTTGGCAGAACGGCAAAACAACAATGGAGGAAAGCCTCACTGTGGTTGTCTCTCTGTGTGCAGAGCTGTGGGACAGCAGACTGCAGTCCTAACGGGATCTCATTAAAAAAGACCAATCATGGAGAGAGATGATAACAGGTAGCTATAAATACACACTGTTTCCATAAAACTTTATCAAACTATGCATTAATCACCAAAATATGTTTATGCTTACTTATCTTTGACTCATTTGACAATTACTACTGTCTGTACAGTAGTGTATATCAATGTCATATATTGTAACTAACCATGATGTATTTTTATTTATTTTTTGCTGAACTTTTTCAGACCTAGTCTTGGCTGAGTCTCGGAAAGTCCCCATATCTGAGCAGTAGTGGAGAAGACGATCAGGAGGAGCCACATGCTAAAACTCTGCGCCTTTTCTCTGGCTACCAGAAGAAAAGCAACAGGAGGAACGTGGACTATCGCTCATCTGTCAAGGCTGAGCTTCTGCGCTACATCGAGCTGTCCTCTGACTTTGATGAAGACAATGTGGACTGCCTGGATTTCTGGAAAAGGCATGCAAAGGTCTTCCCAAGGCTCTATGTTGTTGCCATGAGAGTGCTTGCTGTTCCTGCCACCAGTGCACCAGTGGAGAGGGTATTTAGTCATGGGGGAATTATCATGCGCCCTCACAGAGCCAGGCTTAGTGCAAAGATGCTGTCAAACTTGATCTTTTTGAAATGCAACCATGCTGTTGGACAAAATATTTCTAGGTTTAAGGCCACTGGAGGACACCTAGGAGCTTGTTATCTGAAATGTTTTGTGGCCCATACAACCCAGTGGACTAAGAAAAGAAGGTCAAATAGTCTGATCTTATTGCAGACCTTATCTTTTTATTTTATTATTTTTTAAAATTTTTGTTAAGTATTTTGTTTTTGGCAAATTATGTCAGTTTTGTTGCACCATGGTTGGGGTCAGTTCAGTTTAGAATTTTTCATCAAAATTTAAACACTAAAAATATTCAACAGAAAATGTGCTATCCAGCCAATAAGACAACTGAAAGAGTGTGAAATATTACAGTTAATGTTGTTGCAAGGAAAAACACACACACACACACTCACTTACTCACAAAGAAGATTGAGCTGCACTCCCTTCTCCAGCGGGGGTCCCATGAATCCTTCTCCAGGGTGCAACTCCATCATTCAACTCCATTGTTCATCATCATCATCGTCATCATCATCATCATCGGTGTCATTATCACCTGTCTCTTTGTCTGTCTCCATTTCTCTTTGTGACATCACAGCGTCTCAAGCCATTGTGACGTCATCAACCAAACATCACATTTTCTGGCAATTTGTAAATGAAAACTGAATTGAATTCTACGTTGTTGTCTCTTTGACGTCACAGGGTGACACATCATGACATCAGCAGAGGTCATAAATACTCCCTCACTTGTGTAGAATTTTGTTCCACACTGAACCAACAAACCTGCGCGCTTGTTGGGCGCAGTGTCGCGGCTGAGCAGACGGGCTTTACTGTCCGTAGGCTCAGCCGATGACCTCGCACCCTTACTGGCATCGCAGCTTGTTAGATCAGTGTGGGGCCAAACTCTCTCTTTGTGTTTTCTCTTTCAGATGGAGGATTTCTGGGACCGCCGTCCATCGTGGGAGCCGGAGCCAGAGCTACACCCCGGAGAAGAACCCGTCGGACCGCCGTCCATCGTGGGAGCCAGAGACAGAGCCAGAGCCGCACCCGGAGAAGGGAGTACAGCGAAGGGACTACAACTCAACCTTTTTTTTTTTTTTGTGTGTGTGTGTGTGTGTGTGTGTGTGTGTGTGCGCGCGCGCTTTCTCTTTCAGATGGAGGATTCGCCAGAGCCGGAGCCAGAGCCACATCCCGGAGAAGGACCAGTGGGACCGCCGCCCATTGTGGGAGGCGCAGCCGGAGCTGCACCCAGAGAAGGGAGTGCAGCTCAATCTTCTGTGTGTGTGTGTGTGTGTGTGTGTGTGTGTGTGTGTGTGCGCACGTTAGTGAGTGCACGCGTGCAAGACAGGGGAAAGCCTGCTCATCCTGCCCTTATCATCTCAAAGAAGGATGAAAAATGGGATGAAAATAAAGTATTAGACCCAAACCTCAACCTGGCACCAACTTCAACCTACCTTAACTATAAATTGTTGTTAAACTAGGCCCAAATTAAAATGACACATTCTCAACTTAATCTGACCATAACCTTAAACAAAGAAGTGTTGTGTAATCCACACAGAACCCTCCAATACATGGAGCTCATCTGACAGGACATAGGGGTCCGATTTGTTGCAACACATAAAGACTAAGATGATGAGGTGATTCCATGGGGCTGAGCCACGCCTGACAGCTCCTAATGTTGAATGCATGAATCAATAAAATAAGGAGGAAGAGACATCATTTAATCCTCTGTGGTTGTATTCAAAGTTTTTGAACATACAGTGTAGTCACTGGTGGAAGTTCTGGGGTGACTACAGCAGCTCAGGTTCCTCCAAAATGAATCTCATCAATAATCCTTCTGTATTCCCTTGGAATATCAAAGGATCTTCCCTATTAAGGCAGCATGGAACTGTACTATTCCCTTACATGTGAGCTAATGATGCTCTTGGCAGGCTGCATAAAAATGACGTGCCGTGCATGCATTAATTAGCAATAAATAAATAAGTAAATTTAGAGTAGATTTAAACACAAGAAATCTGACTGAAATTGACCCACCATCACCTTATCCCACAAATATATTATTTTAATATTTAAAGAAATTTATTTTTCTTGTATTTTTTAAATGGAAATTTATTTATTTATTTATTGCTTATTAATGCATTTTTTTTTTCTGTTTCACAATGGTATTTGTTTATTTATTTATTTATTTATTTATTTATTATTCGTATTATTATTATTGCAAATTTGCTGATTGCCTCTTCCCCATGTGTTTAGAAAAAATCTACTGAATTTGCTCACGTTTTGTTTGAGTCAGTTGTATGCTTATCCCCTGAATAGCACTGATTTGGAGAATTACCTGTGCCATGTACTGTATGCATGACCTGTAACTTGTGCAGTAAATGACAAAAACTGTCCCGGCTGATATCCACCTGTGTATACAACCTCCCCACGAAGCAGATAAATGTGGTGTGGCTGCTCGTTTTGATATCAAAAAAAGCAGATTGTACAGGTAATATTACAAAACACCTCAACTCTAGATGCCGCTTTATACAAATCAGCATTCTGTGGACGTTCTCTAGCAGTTGACTCACAGATCCTCATTCCTTATTTACATCCCTCACAACTATGCAGAGTGTTTACGCCACAGGCATGACAAAGTGTCTCTTTTTCTGTAATTGGGGTATCCTTGTTTATCTGTGAGAGTCATTGTTTCAACTCTGCTGATTCTTGATGATGACTTTGCAAGAAAGCTTTACACTTGGTGCACTGTGTCATTCTAAAACTAACTGAGAGTCTTCGGAACCGTCAAATATACCCCCAGAGCTGCTCAATCTCAGAATGAATCTCAAAATGAGTCTCACCTATCAAAGCATAAACAGTGGACCATGGAGTCCAGGTAAATGCATATTATAAAAGCTACAAGCTGTGTCCACAACTTAGTAAAGCTCCCAAATGCAGTCCATTCAGTAGCCAATGAGGGTTGTTATGACAACATGCCTGCTACTGAGAGCTTTTGCTGTGGAAAAAAAAAAAAAAAGGTCACGGTGTGAGTGTCTCTGCACAGAACAGCACACAGTGTTCTTCGTTATTTTACTGCTGTGCCGAGTGTGATGCACCAGGGCTGATAACACCACAGCTATATGTCAGGCTGCTGTATCAGTATCCTCACATTTGAACTCTCATCTTCTGAAGAATTGACTTGGAGTGACTTTTAAGCGAGGGAACTCACAAGCCCAAGAGACCTGATTGTGTGCATCATGTAATTTAATATCGCATCAATAAGCCAAGACATGGGCGTTGATCCGGCCGCGTCATCCGCAGTGGCTTTTGAGCCGTGGGAGGTGCAGAGGGGGCCAGGCGTCTGCTTCAGTGCTAGCCAAATGCACTGTGACACACAGAGATTGTCACATGCTATAAACAGTGAGGAGCAGGAACTGAGAGATGTTATATGGCTTCCACCCGCTGTCGGATACACTTAGAGCCAGCTCTCAGCCCCGTCGTCTGTCATCCTGATACTCCCCCAGTGCTCTTTGCCGGAGAGACAAAGCCAGGGCTCACAGCTGTAAGTAACCACAGAGTAAATGGCCAGTCTAGAGGAGAAGTCCCAAGTGGCCCTCTGGAAATGAACTGAGTGGCCACTTGTCAGATGTACTGTGTAGGCTTGGTTCCTGTATGGAGATCGATTTAGAAGCCTGGGAATAGAATAGAATAGAATAGAATAGAATAGAATAGAATCGAATAAAACAGGCGACACTGGCTAGCTGTTCAATACAGAATTGATTTCTGTATTTATTGTAATATTTTGTGGGATTAATGCACATATTTACACTTAATGTACATAATGCACATGCTTTTGACACAACTTTATACATAATGCACACACTTTTTTTTTTTCAAATTTCTAAGGCTCGTACATTTATTTATTTTTTTATTTTTTTTATTTTCCTGTTTCCTCTAATTTTTTTGAGAATTTGAGCAGCTGCAACTGATCCAATTTCCCCTCAGAGATTTCTGATTCTGATTTTGATTCTGATTTCAAAATTTTGCTCTTTGTCTGTAAGTGCGTGATTGGACCGGCCCCTATCTGTCAGATCTGTTGCTCCCCTGTGTCCCATGTCGCTTGCTCAGCTCACTGGTCCGGCAGTTTCTATCAGTTCCTAGAACTAGAACTAGACTGACACTGAGGGACAGCCTCCCACCTGAGACCAGGTCAGATTCACTTCCAGTTTCCAGGTTCACTTAAAAACATACCTTCTCTCACTGGCTTTTCTGGATTGGATACAATTTCATTTTTTTATTTTTCCCCCCCAATTTTTATCACTGCATTCAGTATTAATGACTTTTATTAATCTGCTCCAAAGGCCTAATTTGAATTAGATTTTTTTTTTTTTTTTCACTTTTTTACCTCAGTTTAATGGTTTTAATTTTTTTTTAATTTTGTTCCAATATGTTTGTATGAATTTGATCTGGTGCAGCTACTCTGCCTGACATTGTGCAGCACTTTGGGCCACGCTTTGTTGTATTTAAATATGCTATATATATATATATATATATAATATAAATAAAGTGACTTATGAGTAGAATAGAATAATTTGTGGTCCTCACAAGAGGCATATTGTCTTTGACTCCAGCTGACATACAACAAACAGATGTCAAAGCCACATTAAAATAGCCTGGTTCCTGACCTGTGGAAAGCGGAGCTCCCAGCAGAAACCCACGCAGACACGGAGAGAAAGAGCACACTCCACACAGAAAGGAGCCTGGCCTGTTTTAAATACATCCAAACTAAAAGCACTCAAAGCAGAGCAACGGTGTGCACTGAGGGCATACCTGAGAGGGGAAGATGTTCTCTCCGGCAAAAGTTGAATTCAATTTATGAACAAGCCCTGCTGGAAACCTCCAGTCTGTTTGTTAGAATTAGCCCAATTTCACTGAATCGCTCGTGCAAAGGTTTTTCATCGGCTTTTTGGCGGTAAAGAGCTCTTGCATTTGTTATGAGCCCTGTCACCAAGAAGCTGACTTGGCATAAACAGCATAAAGTGTCAGCTCTGACTGACATTTATAGTATAGGTGACCAAAGTTGCCAGAGCAGCTACCATGTCGACTGAAAACTACATCACAGCAGGAGGACATGTCAGTTGCTAGTGAGTGGTTAGTGGGATTCAAATCCCCCTGCCCACAAAAATCTGCTACCACAGGAGCAATTTCAGACTAAATAATGGAATGGAAACAGAATGATTGTTCAGTCAGAATAACAGCAGTAGAGACTCACTGGAACAGGAGATCCTAACTCTGAATTCTCTGTTTCGAGGGATTATCAGGTGTGACCTTCTGTCAGTGAAAAACATCCTAGCTTTAATAGAAAAACATAATATAATCATGACATTTCACTCCACTTTAACCTCCATCAGATACATATCTTTGATGTGATTTAATAAGGTTGATGTCTCTCATCATATCAGTACAGTTTGAGATAGCAGCTCTCCCTTGAAGATTTTTGCTATTGCTGTATCATGTATCGATCACTCATTCATGTCTGAGGTCACAAAACAAAATAACTGCATCAAACAGCAATGCCAGATTTTAAAGACACCACAGAGATGCAGCATCAGTGCCAAAGCTACCAGCAAGCATCAACAGTCCATGACTATATCTGTGAATTCTCACAGCAGCACCTCCACTATGAGCAGGCCTGGTCCCTCTGTCTTGGCTTGGCTTGTTTCTGACTAAGCTTAGACTGTAGCTGTGCATGCCAAGGCTGGGGAGCTGCAGTGTGCAGAAGGCCTGGCTGTGCAGCAACAGACTGCAGTGGAGCAGGTGATTTATTCCACCTGTCAGCACAGCAGATGCTCCAGTAGGATGCTACAACCATGTTCAGGTACAACAGATGCCTCCTTCCTCATGTGGTGACTCAGGGACCCAAACCCAAAAGGCTCAGTGACAATTATATCCACTCCAATCAATACTGGCTCCCAACAGGGAAGTGCTTGGAGGTGCTCCTACCCAGTTTTGCATGTGTGAGTGCACTTGAGCATGTTTTGAGCACAGCATCACCAAGTGTGGTCAAACATGCCTGCTCTCAGGCCACCTTTACATTGCAGCTCAAAGTGTCCCAGTTCTCTCCCCGCCTCTCTGCTTCTGTCTCTCTCAGCTGTTTTTCATTTTACAAATGGGATGCAGATTTGATTTTTCCTAGTCAGTGTGAATAGCAAAAACCTGCGTGGGCCACATGGGAATCCAGTATAAAATCAGAACCCACGGCATGTGACCTACATGTGACTTATATTTGAATGCTAAAATAGGAATAGGCAATAAGCAGTAAGTAAATCTTACATCATTCACCTAAGACAGTCCTAATTTGTGAGCTTGGCTGAGCAGCGTTAGCATGGAAGACGAGACACAACAATGAAATAAAAGACAGGCTGTGATGTGATCCCTCAGGTTAATCAAAATTAAAGGCCTTAAATGTGTTTGAGACAAAAAAAAACACATGTGTTTTGGTACTGCTACTAAGAGCAACTTACCGGTTCATACTACAATGGAATATCCAGTTACATCCTCAAATAGATACGAACTGGCATCCGGAAAAATAAATCAGATATGAGCAGAAATTCAGAATCGAGCCTGAGGGCCTGCAGTGGGAATGACACCTTATAGATCATCCCAAAGTAAATTAGGACATGATAGGTATGGGATAAATACCTATCACAAAGACACACATATGTGTATACAGACATACACAGGGGAACACACTCTCCTGTCAATGCTAAATGCCAGCAAAGCACCAGATGAGCGTTCAGAAAGGTTCAAGCCTCGCCTGGATCTTCCTCCACCATGGTCTCTGGCCCGGTGCAAGCTGCCAAATCATGGATGTGCATTGTCAGAGCTCTAACCCTTTTATCTGGGTTCACCCCCATGCAGTTAATACATGGATCATTTCCCCTCAAATCTGTGTCTGCGCTCTGCAGCGAGATGAAAGCTGCTTCCGGCAAAGTGGCACGCAGGGCAGAGAATGGCAGATGGCTGTGAAAATCTTGGTTTAAAGTTCAGAGGGAAGGGGGTGTATTGTTCCTCCTCCATAGAGTGCCAACCTTCTGACCAGAGCATGTTTTCTCCAAATACAGAGATTATCTTGTAGTGTACTTTTGTGTCCCACTGGCTTGGCTCATTTCTGCTCGGCACAGAGCCTTTATTGTCAGTTAATGCATACAACCTTATGACCATTCAACTGAGTGCTTGAAAATCTGTTGGAGAATCCCTTTAGTCACTGGAACCACAGCAAACAAATAAGCAGGAAATATGCTTCATGCTGCATTGTGGTACAGTCTAAGAACAATATAGTATAGAACAATAGTTCACCAATTTTGAAAAATGTGATATTATTTCACTCCCCAGCTCTTCTATAGGACAGTAGTGCTGTCTTCCTCTCATTGTTACTGAGTGCTGGATACTGGCTGCTAACTGTTAGCCTGCTCCAATTTAACCCATTTAATAACCCCTTAACCTGTCATTGAGGTGGACTTCCCCCAGCTATCATTTTTTAAAATAATAAGTGACTTAATATAATTTTTTTCAAATGGGTGAGCTATATCTTTAAGTTACTATCTCTTACCAAAAAGTTTCGCCTGAAAACTCAAACTCAAATGTACCGTGAACATTTTTCATGTGTTTGTACTGCTATGTTGAATCCCTTGAGTGTGACTTACAAAGGCAAAAAAAACATAAAACTTTATTACCATAAGGTCAGACTCCTGAATTAGTCTTTTTATTTTCAGAAGGTAACAGGACAGTTTATAGGTGAAAAGCATTTTTTTTTTTTTTTTTTGTTCTCCTGTGAACATTTTCACCTGCAATCATAGAGGGCAATGTTTGTTTCACACATCAAACTTAATCTCACAGGCAGGGACGAGACTATTTGCTGTTGAGAATGTCATTTCCACTTAGAAAATGGGAAAGTTCACAGTCATATCAAAACTTTAGTTATATAATACCTTTAAAAACAGTTACAAAGTTACAAAGTGCTTCACACAATCAAAAAGGCATTACAAAAGAGGATTTTTCAACTCCATAGTAGGTGACCTTGCCCTAACCTTAACCAAGTGGTTTTGTGTTGGCTTTGGTAACTAAACGTAACAAAACTGGACAAAGTGCTGCCCGACATGATGATGTACAAGATATGATGACTAAAAATGATGTTGGAAACAAACACAATCCGTAACAAAAATATTTTTCCCTTGAAACGTTGAGAATGCAGTTCAGTTGTATGGGAACGTCATTTTTTCAGAGAGCACTGAAAACATTATCTACATCATTTAAAAGTTATCCTGTAGAATGGGTTTTGAGAATAACTTTAGCTAGCCTAAGTTCCTTAGGCAGGGCATTCCAAAAACTCTGTCACCTTTAAACTTTAGCCTTGACTGAGGGATTCAAACCAACGTGAAAAGCACAAATGCATGGAATTCTTGTTGGTTTTTGTGTAATTTTTTTATGAGTTGCAATAATCTATAGTTAGAAACACCTTCCTGCCCAATGAGGAAATGATACACTTACATCAGAAAACAGTTTTGTGATGTAACATTCATCACAACCTCCAAACCCTGTGATGAGAGGAGCACAAAACTGAGCAAAGCCACATTTTTTTTAAAAAATGGCCATGGAATGGATAGTCTGTTGTCGACCTGGATATCTCCTCCTCCCCTGGCATTTGCATGAAAAAGCTTCTCCTAGTGGGGGAACTCAACTGGTTGTTGCAACTGAAATAACAGATAGAATCATACTGGAAAACCATTTATCTCCCACTACTGATCAATACATGTAATAAGACCTATAACACCTCCTCGGTTCCCCCTTCTTAGGTTTCCTCTCACCATGAGATACCTCTGATCAATGGCTCTTCAGCATGCTATATAATGGTCGGCGTCCTTCTAAACAGGGATGTGCTGTCCCTCTGGGGAGCATAGCTGAGATACACAGTGTTCATATGGAGTGGAGCAGAGCATTTCTTACTGAATGGCTCTCAATGCGAGGACTTTTTATCTCCCATTTTGATTGATGCCAAGGAAAATCCCTCAAATGGAAAACTGGAATAGAAAGCTCTCATGGTCTGTGTGATTGAGTGATGGCTGGTATTGATCCGATGATAGCTGTGAGGGATGAGGTGTATGAACACTTGAACCTGACTAATCAAAATTTCAAGCCAATCAGGGCTCTTGTTGCTCTTTCTTTTCTTCTACGGAGGCAGCTGAGAGCCATGGTTAGGTTATACAGGAGTGTGTGAACTGACATGAGGATGCTACTTCAAATGTTCACATCTAATTCTGCACATGCAGACCCGCATGCGCGCACGCACACATACACATTTGTGTTTTCCTGTCTTTGTTAGGACTTTATATTGACTTCCATTCATTCTCTAACCGTAACCTAACCCTAACCCTAACCCTAACCCCTAACCCACAACCAGTGCACACCTAATCCAGACCCTTACCCTACCCTTAACCTAATCCTAATTCTGACCTCAACCCTAACGCTAACCAATATGCTAAAATTTGCCTTTGTAGTTATGAGGACCAGCCAAAATGTCTTCACTTCCCAAAAATGTCCCTACTCTTTTGGTTAGAAATATGTGTTCTGGTCCTCACTATATAGCAAACACAGGAACACACACACGCTCTCACACACATATACAAAAATTCAACCCTGCAGTATAGCTAGGAGCAATGATGTTACAAGCAGGAACCTTATATTATAAAATATTCATGCCCTCGCTCTCTCCACTGATTCTCTAAGTCGTCTGAAAATCCCCTCTCAAGTACAATCTTATAAGCATCGCCACATTTTATTCATGGATGTTGTCTCAATACCAACAAAATCAGCAATCAATATGAGGCTTGGTGGAGTGTCAGGGCCAGCCCGTCCTCCTCATAGATTTGGGAGCACGCGTTCCACGAGGCCAATCATCTGTCAAAGCTCTCACTGAGGAAGAAATGGCATTTTTCCTTCTGTGTTCAAAGTGAAGGTCATCCAGTGCAGAAGACGGAGAGCTCTGTCACAAGCCTATCTCTCTTGCTGATGCTTATATCGGGGGATGATTATTTTTTTTCTCTCCAAATCTTATCCTCAGATAGGACGATTGAAAGCTCAAGTGGAGGACAGGTTTGAGTGAAAGGCGGCGCTGGGATGTAAGGCCACAGCCTAATGCTCATCTTTCACACAGATAAGGCCTCGGCTCTCATTCAAAATCCAATTCAGCCTCTGCTCCTCTTCATCTTCAGTCATGCATTTTGTAGGTGCAACCCTCTCATTCTCTGTTTGCCTCTCCTTATTGTTTTCTCTCTGTCTCTCCGCTTGCTTTGAATCAAAGCTCCCTCGCGACATCGAGTCTGATCAAGAAGACCCGGTGCATGACTCACACCACACTTTCCTTTTCACTAAATGCGGTCAGTGTGAGGCAGAGGTTATGTAGCTCTGCTCAGTCACTTAAGTCTGGCATTGGCTGGATCCAGTGTTTGGTAGGAAAGGCTAATGCTCACTGGCTGCCTGCAAACAAATGGCAGAGAGGAGGAAAACATGTTGTGTTGCCTTGTGTTCTCCTAGACGGTGAAGGACATTATATATGTGTGTGTGCTTTGGCTTGAAGGCTGCCATTATCGACTAAACCACCCATGGAAAATGCATGCTTTACGTGCCCTTGTTCTGACAGAGCACTCCTCTAGAGTATCGCTCTAATTCGCCCTTTTTCCTTTGCTGCTCCGATGTGTTTTTTACATTATTTGTTGCGAGATGATTACCTGATGGGAGGCAGCGATGTTTAGTATGCTTGCCAGAAGGGCCAGCATTTCCATTAGCAGATGTGACTCATGCTGGTTCCTTTTTAATGAGCCATGTAGAAACCATCACAATTAACATTTAAGGGATAGAATATGTAAAAAACTGAGTAAAAACTGAAATCACGCTGGTATAAGCCACTCATTGATTACAGTGGACAAATGCCTACACTCCCCAGGAGGGATCTGAAGGAAAGAGATGGCCACAATAACCTGATTGGAGCCTGGAGTTCAGGTCAAAATAGAAAATTAGCAAAGTGATGCTGGATCAACACAAAAAATCTTGTGATGAGCAAATTAGCAAGAAATGAGGAAAAAAAAAAACACAAGAAAATTACAAGAAAATGATCCGATAGGTCCCCCACAAAATAACCCATAAAATGAATAGGACAAAGAAAAAAATGTGATTTTTCTAAAAATGGGTGAAATATAACCTTTGAAAGGGTCACCCACAGGTTACTGGGTTTCAAAGGATTAAACTAAAGGAAACACTTGCTCAAGTGAGCCATAGTCAGTTCTTTTAATCTTATATAACATATCCTCATGGATTTTAATCAATTTCAGATTTCTGCTCATAGTTGCCTTTATATTCCTTTCAGAATAGCTTTTTCGCAGTATATATTTTCCCTGGCCATGTCTCGATCTGCTGTATCACTCCATATCTGTCTATCTCTCGGAGCTCATTAACTGTCCTGATAATATTTCAGTATCTGTCCTCTCTGCTGCACTAGAAATGGCCTTCCAAGCCCCACACTTGGTTTCCAAAAATCTGCAGCTCAAGGAATTGGTTTGCATAAGTCTCTGGTGTATGAAGAACTACACTGTAGAGATACTGTAGAGAGAGCATTTGCACACCCAGCACTTCCTTGTATTTGGGTTACTCAAGTATTCAAATTATGAGTGAGAGCCTGTAAACATCATATCCATCATGCCATTTAGAATTATATTGCAAAGCTGTTATCTTGACTATGAAAACCAAATCAACAAAATACCTAGGATGCACTGGAATAATAAGTGGGATACCGAGGCACATATTGGGGCATGTGCACACACACCTTTTGTCTGTCTACTATCATGGCGGTCTGTGTTCATAATTGTCGTTAAAATATATTGTCATTCATGTAGGGATAAACAGAATATGAATATGCATATGAACAGCGTTTCCACAATAAGGCCTCAGCAGTAATGGCACCATTATCTCGACTACTCTGTGAATGAACAACTCTAATGCTTATCAAAAATGTGCAGTTTCTTTTTTAATTATTTATATATTTTTTTTCCCCCAAGATTACTTTTTCGTTTTTCTTTCATTTTCTTTGTACAGAAAAAACAGAATTTCCCCTAAAGGTTTTGATGAAATACTTGGTAGTTTGAGTTTTGAATATTGGCTCAGGTCAGTTAGAAAAAAGTAACTATGGTCAAAATGCTTTGGGAAAACAACCACTCTTCAAACAAGTCAATTTTTGCCAATTTCAAACTTAAGAGATGAAACTTAGAGGCATAAAAGGATGGAAATATATTTTCTTTGCTGGATTTAGGAGTTAAAATGCTCCTGAAATACAGTGTGCTCTGCCCTGGGAGAGTCTCACAAGCACCAATTTTCTGTTTTATGCCTCAAAGAATTTTTCTGGCCAAATATAGCTGGGACAGCATCAAGCCACAGCTTTCACTCTCTGTCTCTGTGCGCTCTCATTGCATGGGCCAGTTGGAATATTAGCAGCCACCTTGACTGTACACTTTGAATGAAAATCCATTAGAGGTGTTAATGACTGTCGTGGTGCTGTGCGCTGCTTTGCCCTTTTCAGTGTCAGCTGTGAGGCTTCACGTGCATCCTTGCTGTCAAAGCCAGTCACATCTGTCAGAATGAATGCACATTGGAGTAGTTCTGATAAGAATCCACAAACACACAGCCTGCTGATGCTAGTAACCATTGAAATATCTCATTGGATTGGCAGCATCACCTGTAGAGTATTTTCTACAGATGGTAATTTTATGCAGAATATTGGTGAAATATTTTAACATCACTTTACAAGTGTCAGTTTCCAGAACTAAAATGCAGATACGATTACCGAGTGCAAACAGAAAGATCCAGTAACTTCTGCACTTCCTGTATCACTCCGCACCAGAGGAGCAGCAGCTTGTTTGAATTTATTAGCATTTGTTTTCTTCATTTAACACATGTGCACAGCTTCCTCCAGAGCAATGATGTGTCTTGTTTCTCCTTTTCCTCTGCTCCTGTACACATTTTACATAAAATCACAAGAACACTGATAGATCCCAGAAAGTAGATTTTTTTTTAAAACTGTCAACAGTTTTTTTTTTACACCATATCTGGCTGTAAACATTCTGCTCCAAACTGCCAAATTCAAACTTCATTTATTTAACTATTTCATTGGATTATGGTGGTTATTTTTCAGTGTTAGCTGGGGGGAAGTCCAGCTCAATGGCAGGAGGCTAACAGTGAGCATTTGAAGCATCCAGCCAGTATCCAGCACTCAGTAACAATGAGAGGAAGATAGCACCACTACTGTACTACACGGGACGAAATACCAACTTTCAAAATGGGGGAGTCATTTTTGCAGGCATCCAAACATTTCTTACATTTATTTACTTGCATTCTCACTTTGCTGAGATGTAGGGAAAATCTATCTGAATCACTACCTTTACAAAATAAATCTTGATAAAGGTCATGATCAGACACATTTTCTCGCTTCATTGGATAGTGACAGCAGAGACAGACAGGAAACACAGCAGAGAGAGGGGGGACGACATGCAGCAAAGGACCCAAGATGGAAAGGAACCTGGGCTGCTTGATATGTGGCAATATGTGATATGTGCACTACGCAGTGAGTCACCAGGGTGACAGTTGTACTTGATGTGGGACATGTGGGACCCCTTATGTGAGATATGAAGATCATTCAGACATAACTGCCAGGTTATGTCTTCACAAAATTCTGTTCTTAAATGCCTAGGAGTTAAACAGTGAAGCCACCCACTCTACCAGTTTGGTTCTAGGAAACACAGGCTCTTAAAGGGACAGTTCACTCATTTTGAAAAATGTGCTATTATTTCACTCCCCTTCAGCCGTTCTGTAGGACAGTAGTGGTGCTATCTTCCTCTCATTGTTACTGAGTGCTGGATACTGGCTGGATGCTTCAAATGCTAACTGTTAGCTTCCTGCCACTGAGCTGGACTTCCCCCCAGCTAACATTCTGAAAAATAAACTATTAAGGTCTCTTTAACCTTGGGTTTTCTGAATAAGCCAAAGATTTTATTGAAAGAAATCTGGACCTGCTGTAAAGAAGAAAAGGATTATCAATCAAAAGAAAATTAACCACCAATATAAGGGATAAATTATTACTTTATTACAAATTTCACTAAAAAGGCCTTAATACTACTAACAACTATCCTAGTCTAAAACACATAAGTCAGTCTAACACAAAACAAACCTGAGACGGAGCTGATGCCACAAGCAGAGAGGCAGACTATGTTGAGGAGTGCCCAGGAAATGCAATGAAAAATTACAAATTCGTCATATTTTTGCCCCACCTCCACCACACACACCTTCCAAATAGTTGTCCTTGAACACAGTCCTTGAATATGTTAAATCAGTGTTTGTCAACTAAGTATTCTTGTCATGCTGATGAAGCCACTCTGATTCTGATCTTAATTCTGCGTCAGCTTGAGTTACAAATGTTTTGGGACGTGCTGCTAGATTTGCATGAGGACGGCATCCTCTCCTGAAGGGCTAATCCGAAATCAAATCCTCTGAGCGGAATGCTGTGTGATGTACTCTGGAGGAATCCCCCTGTGGTAGAGACAGCGTGGCTCTACCACAGGGAGCACATAATGTGTTTCCAATTATCACTGGCCAAATTTGATTGGAGATATTCCAGAGGAATATCACACCAGCAGGGGCGTGATCTTTGTTAATCAGCAGATACCACATATTAAATTCATGAATACAGATATAGTGAATGCACGGCTATTACAGCATCTGAGTGTTATTAACATGATGATTTACATGACCTAGTGTCATCTCAGAACCACTATGGCAACATCAATACTGTGAGAGAGAGTGAGAGATATATTGTGTAATTTCCTTATTTCGCACCATGCATTCAGACAAGATCAACAACTGCACTGGAAGCCCATTTCATCCCCAGAGAGCAGGGCAAACAAGGGAAATTGGACCACTTTGGTGGTGCTGTGTTCCCTGGGCTGTTAATCCAGAATACTGTATTTCTATCTCTCCATTCACTGCCATAATGTAGGAAAAACAGCTCCCAAAATAACACATTTAGCACATAAAAAAATGCAACAAAGTGGATTGTAAAAAGCAATATAAAAAGCAGCAAGTCCCAGTATCCATTTGTTTTCCATGTAATTGCAATTATTTGCGAAAATATAACACGCTGTGTCTTCCTGTCGCAAGGGGACTATGTAGAAGTTGTCAGCAAAGGCTACCTGCTGGATCTCCATTCCAGTTCAAATTGAAAAATAAAGAGAAAAGACTTGTAGAAGACATGTAAAAGCAACAATATTCCTGTCCATGCTTACACAAATATTACTGGGGGCTATAATGCACTTCCTCGCCCACGCTTTGGACAGTCAGACCACATAACACTTCTCCTTTGGCCTATTTACTCCCAAATGGTCAAGCCAACACAACAACCTTAAAAGTGTGGACTGATGGCTCAGAGTCAGCTCTCCAGGACAGTGCTGAGCTCACACACTAGGACATGTTTAGGGAAGCTGCCACTCAGGGAAGGGAAACAAAGATCACCTGGGTGAAAGTTGGTTGTTTGACCCATCGGCCACCTCACCTACCTCCTAGTGCCGACTACAGACTAAGCGATTACAAATGTTCTTGTGATACATAAGAAACAAACGTAATCCACAACAAAATATATTCTCCTGAAAATGCTGCTGAGAATAGATTTTAGTTGCATGCAAGTCAGGTGAGTAGGAAGTATACAGCAGTGCCATAAACAGGCTGAAATCAACCATCAGGAAAGCCTAGCTCACATACCATCAGAGCCACAGCCTTGCCAACAACAACCCCAGGGATACATGGCAGAAACTGAATTTTCTATTTTTTAACTTACAGATCTCAGACACTGAGAATGAGGCATCATACCTGTTCCACACTCATACTGAACACTGACGCCCATCAGGACTGTGTGCTGAGTCCCATGTTATACACTCTGTTTGCATGTGACTGCATCATTGCACACAATTGGAACTCAACTATAAGATTTGCTGACAACACACCACTAATAGTGGGACTAATTGCACGTGGTGAGGAGTCTTACTACAGAGAGGAGGTTGATAGACTGGCAATTAGGGCTTAGATGATGATTTACCTCTGAATGTAACTAAAGCCCATAAAGAGCCCATAATTGACTTCAGGGACAGTGTAACACACACCACAATTCATGTGAAAGGAAAAGTGATGTTGCAATGTTTTGGTGCTCAGCGACACCTGTATTTCCTTGGGAAACTCACCAGAGCCACAGTTCCTGTCCATTTTCTCCTACTCTTTCACAGAGCTGCTATAGAGAGCATTTTAACGTGCTGTGTCTCAGTCTGGTACAGAAACTGCACTGCAAATGACAGAAAAAGCCAGACAGAGAGTGATAAAGACTTCTGAACATAATGGGCACCAAAGACATCAACACTCCTGGTGAACAGAGACGTCTTAAGAGAGTGCAGGGGATTTTAAACAACAACGCTCAACCCAGTCATAGACTCTTCTCTCTTTTACCATCAGACAAACGATACAGGAGTATGCAATGTCGCCAGACTGGCAAAGCGTTTTTATCCTCAAGCTGTGAGACTGCTAAGCTCATCCAAGCAGATAATGCACTAACAGCCAGTCTTTTGACCCGATTCAACTGTTATCACACCACTGAATGGACATTACCAGTAGCTATCATCCCCACTGGGTATAGGTTAGTAGGTCCCTACTGCTCCTCTGGTGGGTCAGGAGGCTTTTATCATCTATTCCTATCGTCAGTCTGTCTCAGCCAGTCAAACAGGACCCTGGAGCCAGACGTACCATGACGCAGGCATGACGCAGGCATGATGTAGGCATGATGTAGGCATGATATAGGTGGATGGATCACATCAAGCCCTGGGTCAAGCAAGAGCCACGTTTGCTAGCAGTGTAAGGGAACATTACGTCAAGTTTTCCTAATTTTAACCATGACAACAAATCCTTTTCTAACTTTAACCATCACCTTTTTCTAAGCTTAACCAAGTAGCTTACCAAAGCTAAGCTAATGAAAGCTAACGAATGTGGCTAAAGTTAATGCTTGAGTGGTTAAGAGCGATTGATGAGAGCAACAGATGATGACAGCCTCCTGACATACTCATGTTTGATTGGTTAAGAGCGACTGGTGGTAGGAATAAATGGTAACAGCCTTCTGACCCACTAGAAGGTGGAGTGTGGACCTACTAACCCATACTCTGTGTGTGTGTGTGTGTGTGTGTGTGTGTGTGTGTGTGTGTGTGTGTGTGTGTGTTTTACCGGTGTATTTATGATTTTTAATGGTTTTATTGATGTGTTTTTACTGATTCCACCAGCACGTCATACACTTGCGCTTTAGTAGATTTTGTTTTTTGCTTGTTGTTTATGCTTTGTTTTCATTGATCATGTATAGAGAGCTGGAAACATCAGTTCACTGTGCAATACAATAATAATACAGTTGGTTTGCTTTCATTTTGGCATAATCTGCTTTGTTTGAGTTTAGTATTCTGGCATCCCAGTGGAGTATACAGGAACTAATGATGATATTTTGCCACATGGAAGTAACTACAACCCAACACTCAAAAAAATCCAATTTTTCTTTAACCCTTATTTGAATATTAATCAGAAACTAACCCACTGCAGAAATGGCTAGTCTATATCTAACACACACACACACACACACACACACACACACAGAAGAATAAAGCCAAGTGCACTACATTAAACTTTCATTTGCGTCAATGCCATGTCAAATATGCGCTTCTGTCAACCAAAGGGGATGATGAATCAGCCCTCATATGGGGCTGAGCACTGATCCCAGCTCTGCTGATGAACGTCAACACCAATCCCACTTACATTTGGTTGAGTCTGTGTTCGATTCTGCCTCCTCACTGTGTATGCAGTCCTCTAAGGCCTAGATTAATGGAGGCTTTCAGTCAAGGGCATTGTGTGTGTGTATACATGTGTCCTGTGTGTGTGTGTGTGTGTGTGTGCGCGCGCTTATGCCAGTATCAGGCTCATTACTTTTGATACATTTATTGATGTACTACCAAGAAAAAATGTCACACCTTTTGCAGAAGTGGAGTCTCAAATGTAGACAGCGTGAAAATGGATGCACTTCTGTTCAGACAAGCTCTCAGGATCACTTGTTTCCTGCAAACTGACAATGCTTTTGATTATGAGTACTTATGGTGTTTTATCATTATTTATTATTTATCAAATATGAATTATCAATCAGCGGACTACGAATTGTAGTAACTATATTGACTAAATAATAGCGGCTGCAGTGTGCCATAATGCGCAAATTATATGTTAATAATAGTCAACAAAAAACAAAGTAAAGTGTTTATTTATTTATTTGACATATTTTAAATTTATTTTCAAGAAACACTTAATAACCATTCACTTGCCATTCAGCTCAGCAGCTGTAAGTTTATAACAGCCCACAAAATCCCCCTTTATGTTTTTTTTTTTTTTTTTTTTTTGTTCAAATCACCATTAATAATTTATAAATACTATTTAAAAGCATTTAACCTGGGAGTGACCAACAAATAATTCAGGAAGGCAATAAAAAAATAATTTGTTTCGTCATTTATAACACAACTTATAGTTACCATACAACATAACGATGAATTGGTTTATTAATGTGTCATTAGTCAATTACATAATAATATGCATAATATCATTTACTTTTACTAAGTAGAAAATTACTCATTAATCTCTCTCTCTCTCTGTCTCTCTCTTTCTCTTCTCTCTCTGATTAACCACTTGTTAATGTGACCATCAATTATAAAATGTTGTTGTTATTATTATATGAGTAAAGAAAGGTGTCCCCTCTGCTTACAGTCTTCACTCCTGGCTCTGGGCGAGACACTCCTGTGACCGGTCACAAGATTCCCTCTGCCTTCTGCCTGTTTGCTGAAACAGCCTTGACATGGCAGCAGCAAAAGCTTCTTGCCCAGAACTTTCCTGGGATACCGTAAAAAAAAAAAAGTCATCTACGGTAGTTTTCCTAAAAACACCAGCACTGTTGTGTTTTGATGACTTAAGCATTATGTGGTGGGTGTTTCAATCAAAAATTCTAATTTGAAAATGGGCTGACATATTTTTTTTTATTATTATTATTTATTTTTCACAAAACATCTATTAACTACTCACTCACCATTGAAAACAGCAACTGTAACTTTATAGATACAGTTACATGACTTTATTATAGTGATGGACTGGACTGGAATGAAATTCCAGAATTTAGGGATTTAGATTAGATGTCATGAATTCACCTGCTGTGATGGTTATCACACCATGGAACCTGGATAATCCTCCCCACAGGGTGCAGGTTAGTTAGTCCCTACTGCTCCTCCAGTGGGTCAGAAGGTTGTTGTCATCTTATTATCCTCACTTTCATTAGTTTCACTATCACTAGCTGCGCTACTTAGTTAAGGTTAGGAAAAAGTCTTTATAAAGGTTACAAAAGGGTCATCATGATGGTTAAGTTGGTTAACGTTAATGGTTAAAATTTGGAAAATGTGGCTAAGGATGGGAAACTTACTGACCTACTGAGCCAAACCTGTGGGGGGCGGGGGGTATACAGTTATAACACCCATTCAGTGGTGTGGTAACAAATTGGGTGTGATATCTGTAGTAGTGATTAGTGATTTGCAAAATGGTTGGTTGCGGTGTAAAATATGGGGATAATTCAAGTTAACAGGCCAAACATTCATAATACCGGTGAGGTCCTTTAGTGTCAAATATGTGTATTGAAATCACACAACTCCCTGCGTACACACTGTGTCTGCGTCACACATTGCTGCCATTTCCTGGCTTCTTTACAGTCTGAACAGAGGCAGGCTGTTATCATTGGCCATTCATTATGAATCTCACGGTGCAGCAGCCAAAAGAAAGACACGGGGGGTAGGTCACCAGCAGCCCTGGGCAATTGACCTATGTCTCCTCCTTAGATCTGTTCTCCAGCTAATACTGTCAGTCAGAGTGTGCTCACAGTGTTTACATTCATATGGCAGGGTGAGGTCAGGTCGATTTGTGTCTTGTGAATTTATATATATGTTGTATACTCCGGACTTCTGGCTCTGCGGTTTTGAGTTTTATCCTGCTTTGTTCCCTGTAACGAGCAGTTTAGACAATAATGTGCAGGGGCACCCTTGAGAAGAGAATTCAGTCAATAACGTGTATGTTTACTGAGACAAATGAAAGCTACCACAGGATGTTAAATGATGTTTTTTTTTTTTTTATTGAGACAATATAATGATAACTTCTCACATTTGAGCTACCCCACTGTAAAGTCCCTCGGATTCCAGACATCACGTCGGCTATTCTTCTTGCAGATAGGGCTTGTCTGCAGCACGTGGCAACCCGCTGTGGCATTTTTCTGTTTCAGAAGCTTGGGTAACAAGCTGTGAAAAGATTTATGGCACAGTTCATCGCTACTTACATCACACTCAGTCTTTCCTGGCAGGGCATTTGTAGTACAGGAGAGTGGACAGGAGTTCAGGGAGTAGAAGGCTGTGAATGTAGCCCGACACAGTATTATCAGGACTGTTAATGAGATGGAGAGGGTGTGCTCTCTGATAAGCTCCACCACTCCTGGGTGGAGTGAAGGGAGGGAAGGAAAGTGCAGAATCACCTTGGAATTCAGACTTGCGGATAATCAGTCCATTCCTCAGCCGTGGTTTGTGGGGGTGGGTGGGCGGGGGGAGCGGTGTTTCCTCTAAGCGAGCGGTGTTCAGTCTTGTGTTTTCATTCCAACCAAACACTGTGGCAGCTGATTTCACTGACTACTTCCTGCGCTGTGATTTAAGGTGCGTTCAGTCATTTCAATGAGCTGCAAAAACGTGCAGACTGTGCCATGGCACAGGACTGGATACCACTAACTGAGACAGAATCATGCCCATTCAGAAATGAAAGGGGCAGTGAGATTCTGTTATGCTGATTCCATTACACTGAATTACAAAAAAAGTGCACTTACTATGATTAAATATAAAGATTCTCTGTCTCTGATTTTTACTGACCAGCATCATCAAATGATCAATGTATTGACAGGGGTTTGATCAGTGCCAATGAGTCAAGAATTTGCTGGCCGAGTGATGAGATTTCTGGCTCCCAACCCTCACCTTTTGGCCTGCACTGCTGTGGAACAAAAACTCCCTATTCATTACAGTTTCAAGACAGCCTGAAAGAAAAGTGTCAGGAATGGGAGAGTGTACAATAGCCAGTAGGTAAGTCTGAGAACAGGCAATAACCAAAGACTGTACAACACACAGGCATTCAGATGTTACTGTTAAAAAACATTATTGATGTACCCACCAGACATATTTTACCAGCAGCTGGGAATTCTGGAGCGTGATCATGCAATAATACAATGTATTTTTTTCCGGAGTGACTTTTCCACTTCTTTTTGTTCAGCAGGTTGGTCAGTCAAGCATTGTGCTGAGAACATTATAAGTCACCAGTCAATGAATAGCCTCACTGGGAACACACTACAACGGCAACCAAATAACAGTGTTTAAAGCAAAATTGAACTTTAGAATGCTGGGCTGTATAGCTCCCTGGGTGTGATGGGAGTCCATGTGGTGGTGAAATCTCCTCATTACTTGCTCAGCGCTCCCCTGGGTTACTAATCTACAGCACTGTACATCTATCTCTCTATTCACTTCCATAGCACAGCAAAACAGGCCCAAAATAAGACTATCAGGACATAACCATAATGCCAACAAAGCAGGTTAGGACAATATAAAGAACAACAAGTCCCCATTTTCTAAGTGTAATTACAATTATTAACTATCATCAACTATCAGGTTATTCCTTCCCAGTGCAAGGCTATCATGTGGAAGTTACCTGGAGATGCTATGTGCCAGATTTAGTGTTGCAAAGGGGTGGAAAGTTTCCAGTAAATTTCCCAGAAAGTTTCCGAAGATTCCCATGGGAATTTTCACTCTAGAATATTGGAAATTTTCAGAAGATTTTTGCTGTCACTTTTTTTTCAATTTTACCGAAAATCTTGTCATCAATTTGAATGAGGTTTTTAAAAAGTTGCCATGGAAATTTAAGCTTGGGAATTTTGGAAATTTTGCAAATAATTCCGAGCACATTTGATCATCATCAATCAGTAGCCTATACTCCACTAGGCTACAGCACTTCCACTGAGACAGACGATCATCACATCAGCATCACGATTCAATTTCCTGCATTTCTATGCATTTTAATGGGTAGTTTGAACCACTTCATACGCACACCTTAACAATAGTACTGCACACAGTCCTATGCCTGAATTAACACAGTTTGACTCAGCTAGGGAAAATTCCCGAAAATTCCCTGGAAATTCATTAAAAATGTAACATGTTTGCATGCATATCTGCTTATAACAAACCAAAATGTTTATTATGTATACATGTATATGATCAGGTGAATGCAGTGAATAAAAATACCCAAAAATTCCCACAAAATTCCCGTTTATTCCCGTTAATTCCCGTTAATTTCCAAAAATTCCCATGGAAATTTTCCAACTTTGAAAATTCCGGGAATTTTGCAACACAAGCCAGATTCCAATTCAAATAGCAAAATAACAAGTTCTTCATGTTGTGCCATTACACCAAAGTGCTGCTTCACCGTTTGTTTGCTCTGCCATGTTAAATTGCATCAGTGTTTCACATAGTTTGACTGTCACAGTTTTAAGCTCATTTTTTGCATATTGTAATTTAACCTTTTACAATGTCTCACGTGACTCAGCCAACCCTATTTCCAGATCAGCACGCAATGAGGCGTGCGAACAAAAGCTAATTGAGTTCGCAAAAAAAGTTGACAAATTGATGAAGATGGCATAAAGACGGAATCTCAGCCATATGAACTGATTCCAGTCAAAAATATCAATACACTCGCTTGGGTGGCTCTGATTTACAGTCGTCAGCCACATTGGATTCTGCTGCAGTAGGATCTGCAGAAAAAAAGAAAAAAAAAAAATGAAAAAAAGATCTGTATTGATTCACTGGTGTTTTTCTATCCTACTGGACGGCCATTGATGTGTCTGGCACTGTTTTAAGAAGAGGATTAGCCACAAAACGCTGACAGCTATCTCCAGAGCCTCCAATCAGGCTTATTCTAAACCTCTAATTTATCTCTTTAATGCATGGGGGAGTTGTGTTGGGAGGCACAGAGCTTTACGTCTGAGCATCAGGACCCAAAAAAAAAAAAAAAAAAAAAAAAAAAAAAAAAACAGAATCTTTATCTGTTGCGCACAGAGTATTAGGTTGGATAAAGTCTTGTTTGGTTGCTGACTTACATAGCACTCCTCATCTCTGGGGATATTGGCGGCAGTCATGTTTGTGGTACAAGTTGCTGCCATCCTCAATCTGCTACACAGACAATTGTGAAGTCAGAAAGGTTCAGCTAAAATGTTCTATATGTCTGAATGTGTTCTGCACTGCGTAGCTGTCATCAGGCTTCATTTTTACCCCGGTTGATTTTGAATTTCAGCCTTTGCCTTCCTGGCTTTTGGAGTTGAAAAGCTGTCATTGCGATTACAGCCCCTAATAACTGAGGAGGATTATGTGCGCCCTGATAAAGAATCACCATCAATGCACTTCCCAGTCTGAAAAATGAAAATTAATTCCTCTGAAGATCACACTCTCCTCTAAATCATGTGTTTGATAATTGATGAGGTTAAAAAGCAATCACCTGTAAAGTGTTTCCCAGTTGAAGGAGCTGGGTTTTGTTTTCTGAGGTCTATCTAATTGTCTCGCTCAGTTGTCACCTTGATAGCAGTGCGCGGTTTTGTTTTCAAGGCTTTCTAAAGGGCTGTGTGCTTCCTGCTGCCTGCTCCAATAAGCTCTCATTAATCTTCCTTACAGCCTTCATTAAAGCTGCCACCACTACACCCCTTCCCTCTCTCACACCTCCTACAATATCTTCACTTTATACATTGTAATTATAATAGCTTCTGTGTACACTGCATACGTGGCCTTTTTTTTTTGGTTTCATCTAGTGTTGCCTAATATACAGTCATAAGCATCGTGACTGACCAGTCATATTGGCATGACGGTCATATTGAGTGATGCGTTAAAATACGTTGGCATAAATTCATCTAATGCAAGGCAAACATTTCTGCTGAAACATGATCAAAAATAGGAAGCCATTATTATATTTCTGTAAATTTCCCCACAGGAGGCTTTATTGAATTGAAGCTGTGAAAGCCTTCAAAATCCAATTGCCAGTTTGTTTTGTGCATTCTCCTATCAGCAAATAGTTGCACCTTTTAAGCTGCAAACCTGTGGAAAAGCTGTCTTTTACACACACATCTTTTACACACACATCGAAAAGAGAAATTGCATGTATGTTTTTTTTTTTTTTTTTTTTTTTTTGGATTAGCTTTGTTTTTAGCCCTTGTGCCAAGCCAAAGTTCAGCATTATAGCTGGGCATCATAGATTATTAAAGGTGCTCTTTTCCTGTGCCATTTGCAGCAGCCTTTATTGCTGATGCCTTATTAAATTTAGAAATTAAAGATGCTGTGTAATATTTCTCCTGTCAGTCGAGTCTTGGGCTCTGATGGTGACGACAGATTGTGAACAATGGGGTGTAAGAGATAATGTGTTTACTCTGATCCAACAGTCCAGGGAGAAACAAAGAATCGGATTTTAAAAAAATGTGTTTGTTAGAAAGTGAAAAAAAAAGGAGAAACAAGATTATGGTATTTAGTCGCTGTTTTGCGTCTTCACAACTGAGACAGTGGAGCTCATCGGATTCAGCGAAATGAACTCTGAGGGATGTTTTCTGAGGTCAGGCATGTTGGTCTACACATTGACATTTTAACATTTCAAATCTTCCCTGGACCAAAACATCCTCATGACAATAAGGAGAGCACAACATGTTATTACACAGTGTCAGAGGCAGGAATGCATTTTCATTTCTTTCCGACATTACTCTTTGTGCTGTTCATAACAAGACATTTCACTCCCACCAAGGCTGACGATGCCTGTGCTCATGCTGCATTCATCCCAAGGTCATGTCTGGATGATCCCTGTTCTCTGTTCTCCCACACAGGGGCAGAGCTAGACAAATACTTGGGTGGGTGGGTGGGTGGGGGGGGGGTTATAGGGTGGCATGGAAATTTTACAGGATTGCAAACAAATAGCTAGCTAGCTAGATAGATAGATAGATAGATAGATAGATAGATAGATAGATAGATAGATAGATCATGTATCGGTGGTTATCTTTCTATCACTGGTGAAGTCTCTCTGAAAAATGCTGCAGTTTCATGACGCATTCACTTGCACTCAGACAGTGGACTTTCAGTCTTATAAATTTCCAACCAGCGACAGTTTCTTCTTTTAGACTGCCCAAACCGGGGTGGCAGCTGGGGCGGCAAAGCTTATTTTTAGGGTGTTAGCTGCCACCCCATGCCACCATGGAGGAGCCGCCCCTGCTCTTATAACTGCAGAACTCACATTGATACGTCAACCCTTTGGCACCTAATAATGTGGAGAAAACAAACAAAACAATAATAATGAAGCAGTTATAATAAAATGTCCCTCTGCATTGGTGTAAAAGGCAGTAAAAGCTTAAAGGCATGGTTCACCTTCCTCTCATCGTCACTGAGTGCTGGATTAGCCAGTGAGAGAACCCCCTGAGCAGAGAGAGAACCCCCTGAGCAGAGAGAGAACCCCCTGAGCAGTGAGAGAACCCCCTGAGCAGAGAGAGAACCCTGTGAACATGTACAGTGAGCGGTGATGGACAAGGGGTCTTCAAAGCTTGCGGTCTTGCAGTCTTTAGCAGCTGTGGACTTTAAAGCCCAGCTTGTGTCAGTGCTGTAGCGCAGATGCTTCGGCCTCTCTCAGCTGCATCATTTTAATTTCAAAATGACTTGAATGCGAAAGTGCTTTGACTGTTCCCACCAAAGCCCATGATGACAGTTTAGGCTTCCAGTTAGAATGGTTAAGTTTAGGCATTAGACATGGTCAGACTACAGCTGTAGATTGGAAAACACTAGGGGCCCTATCTTGTGCTACCCGCTATCCGCTGCCACTACCCGCTACCCGCAAATTGCAGATTTAGGAACTTCCGCTATCCCTAAACGGTATCTTGCACCACCCGCTACCCGCTATCCGTTATGCCGACTCCGTCATTTGCGCCTGGAGGTGTGTCCGTGGGCGTGTTTCATGCGGATAGCGGGTGGTCCTGACCACCCGCTATCCGCTATCCCTAAAGTTTGGGCTGTTAGGAGAGCGCGCCCAGGCGGCTTCAATGCGCGCCCCGACGGAGCCTCGCCACGCACACGGTCGGACTGATACCGGGACGCCGCCGGAATGGACTGAGTATATTACTCATATAGACTGTTTAGAGGAAAGACTGTTTTAATTGGACACTTACGCCAGCACGTTTTATTGTTTTATCATAAGCCAGCAGCTGTGCTATATTTTTATTTTTAATATTTTATTTGCCCAATCTACCTTTCAATAAATTAGTTTACACATAGTTCCACCTCTGCCTCTTGTGTGTGTGTGTGGTGTGACCCGGGGATTTTACTCAATCAGTACAACCTTGTGACACGTCCACTTGGACACATGTGGCTCCACCTCCCGAATTAACTCGCCTATAATATAATATATAATATGTATATATAGCCAACTTGCTTTAGCCTCAGTAGAAGCCCTGAGAAAATCTACCTCCCTCTCTCCATCGCGGGTTTAGGATTTAGGATTTAGGATAGTGCAGCCTGCCCTTAAAGGCAATGGCACCTGGCACACTGATTGGTTTAACTGGCGTAACACCCAAAACACGCCTATGCATAATATAGCGGGTAGCGGAGGTGTTTTGCGGATAGCGGGAGGTGCACAAGATAGCAACTTTTACGGGGGAACGCCTCTTCCTAAATCCTAAATCCGCAAATAGCGGGTTTAGGGAGTCTGGCGCAAGATAGGGCCCTAGATGTCCACTTCATTGTGTGTTACACCTTTTAACTAACTTCAGTCCTAATTATTATCACATTTTTTTATTATTTGCTTGTTGGTGGTGCTGTGGTGAGCCAATCAATTAAATTCTTTGGATACTATGTAAAACCCCGTCCCAAAATCATTCAGCCAGGTTTCTTTCATAACAGGCAGGTAGAGGCTGAGAAAACCTGGAATTTGATGGTGAGGGACAATGAGTGATTTTCATAGCTGGTTTGACACAATTGGTTTTTAAAATTCAAGAAATTTCAAACCGTTAGCTCTTGCTGCCATTGCTGCTATAATGTGACACGGCTAGTTGCAGCTTTATTGTCGATGCATTATGAAGTGCTGTATAAAAAATTAAACCTTCAGACTGATGTGATTAAAAAAAAATGTTATGCCCTTCACAATATTATTGCAAATTAATATGAAATGTACAGTATATTGCTGCATTTACGTCCTCATCAGATTCATGTGGTAATTCAGCAGCGCTCCACTTGCTGTTTTGTGAAAAAGGAAGCTTGTTGTCATTAGCTTAATAAGCTAAACAGCTTTAACTAAACTACTTAATAACAATAAAAATCATAATAACACTACTTTATCTGTATAGCACCTTGGGGCTGTAGGTGCTTTACAATAAAGTGAAAAAACAAGTGTAAAACAGGCAATTTAAAACAAGTGCAAATACTGTACAATAAAACCAAGCAAGTACATTTTTTTTCTCATTAATTTGTAAGTTTTTTTCTCCTCCTGGCTCCATTTTTTTTCTCCCTACAGGGACCATAGTACACCATCGTACGTATAGCCTTGAGTTGTGAATTCCATAGTTTTGGTGCATTATTTAAAAAAGGCTGAGCTGCCGATTTTCCTATTACATCAAAAAGATGACTATGTTTGAAAATTTTTGCTGTGGCTCACTGAGGTTTTATCATATCACATTTCCTGTCAGTCATGGGAATCTCCTTACAGCGAACTGACATTTTGAAACATGGAAACCCAGCCAATTTGTGAGATCTAGAATCCTGATTTACTCAACTGGCTCACAAACAGAATACAACTACATGAACAGAGCGTATTACATTACTAGGAAATTAGATCAGTTAATACCATGACACTATCAACTGCCACGAGCTCTCTGCAACTAACTATCAGTGTTCCTCTGAATGGCAGAGCAAATGACACGTAGTTAGGCCCAGTGAGAGTCTTGTGTAAAAAGCTTTGCCTGAGATGTGCCCCTCAGCCCTGAATGACTAACACTCGCTCTGTGCTATGAAGAAGGAACACAGTGTTCAGTGGGAATGGCAGGGTGACTGAAAACAGTGGTTTTCCTAGAGAGGCTTCAATTAGACGGGGCCATCCCTTCGCCTCACACAGAACAGTTGTCTTGATGCAATGCCGCTCGGAGACAGTGAAACCTCTTGGCCTGATTCAACTCTTTCATTTGCTTTCACTCAAGCGCTTGCTCAAATATGTTCTTAGTAATTGACATTTAGTGTGAAAGCTATTGGCAGCTTTTGTTATCGTACCTGATGTTAGCCTGCCACAGTGAGATGTACTGCTACCAGACACTGACACAACACTTTGACATTTTAGATGAGAGGTTTAAATCTATCTATCTATCTATCTATCTATCTATCTATCTATATTTATGTCTATATCTATCTATCTATATCTATATCTATATCTACATATATATAGATATAGATATATATATGTATATCTGGGAACTCCTTCAAGACTGTTGGAAAACCATTTCAGGTGACTACCTCTTGAAGCTCATCAAGAGAATGCCAAGAGTGTGCAAAGCAGTAATCAGAGCAAAGGGTGGCTATTTTGAAGAAACTAAATTATAAAACATGTTTTGAGTTATTTCACACTTTTTCGTTTACTACAAAATTCCATATGTGTTCATTCATAGTTTTGATGCCTTCAGTGAGAATCTACAATGTAAATAGTCATGAAAATAAAGAAAAAACATTAAATGAGAAGGTGTGTCCAAACTTATATATATATATATATATATATATATATGTATATGTGTGTGTGTGTGTCTATATATCTATATATAGACACACACAGATGACATGTAGATATGTTTTATTTGATATGATGCTGCAGCCATAAAACAACAGCTTTGAATACTTCACTCAACTGTGATGGAGCTTCAATGAAGCAGCAAGCAGCAGATACAGAATATTGTTGTCCAACATGGATAAAATGTTTTTTTTTCCCTATATGAAGCTACTTAAGGGCAAATCTAAAGGCTCAGAGTTCAAGGGGTTAACCATCTTGATGCAGAGCAGTATGGTGCACGCTGATGCGTTCACTTAGCAAATTTGCCCTCATCACAAGGAGCCTGCTTGAGCGCTAGACCTCTGTAGGTGCTGGTATAGGTGTGCATCTGACTCAAATCACCTCAGGAACATGCGATGCATCGATGTGGAAGCTCTCCATCTGCTCCAATTACACACCATAAGGTTTTAGAACCGCTTACAAAAGAATCATCTATACACTTAGATGAGGCTTAGCACCCTCACAAGGTGTGTCAGACCCCAGAGTCTATGGTGAATGCTCAACATTGTCACTACTGCCAGTGTACTGTCACTGCTGATGAGAAAAAAGAAATGCAACAAAATGGAAAGAATGGTTCTATGGTGCTGCAAACAAACCAAATACAGGCACCTGGGTGGCTTTTAGACCTGGTGTCTGTTTTTAAGGTTAAGTTTACACTTTATCGATCCTCGCGGAGAAATTCATTGTCTGCGTTTGGCCCATCCTGACGACCATAGCAGCCACAGCGCAGTGCTCAGGGACCGACTCCAGTTCTGCAGCCGGTGCACTGATCACAGCAGCTGCAGGAGCCCTAACTTCACACATATGTCTCTGACAATGAGGGGAAGTGGTGCACCAAGAGGAGGCACGGGTGCAAACTCACATGCAGCACATGCAAACTCCACACAGATAAGCCTTTTCAACCAACCAGGGGCTGCTCCCACGCCACATCACAGACCTAGTTTTGAACTCATCTGTGCATTTCAAACAAACAGGCCAGCAAAAACAAAAACTGAAGACAAAAACGATATTTTTAACGATATTTTTTATTTACAATATTTTTTTTTTCCTGCTGTATTACACTGTTACAGTGCATTCCTAATATGTTTATTCCTGTGTGTTCTTGTGTGTTTTCTTTTTAAAATGTTCTTGTGTGTTTTCTTTTTATAATTTTTCCTAAATAGCACTAAGGAGGACTGCGCCTTTCAATTTCGTTGTGCTCGTTGCAATGACAATAAAGACATTCCATTCCATTCCAAACAAAGAAGTGACCAAGTTTCCTGAATTCTGAAGTCTTGGTGAATCAGGAAATACCACTGAATATGGGGTGGGGTGAATTGCTTTAAATATAAATAAATAAATGAATAAAATCATAATAATGAACTTTTTGGCACATACAATCACATGGCAGCAACTCAGTGCCTTTAGACATGTAGACATGGTCAAGATGATCTGCTGCAGTTCAAACTGAGCATCAGAACAGAAGGGGGAAGAAAGATTTAAGTGACTTTGAACATGGCATGACAGGTTGGTCTGAGTGTTTCAGAAACAGCTGATCTGCTGGGATTTTCCCACACAACCATCTCTAGGGTTTCCAGAACGCCTTGTTGATGCCAGAGGTGATAGGAAAATGGCTAGACTGGTTCCAGGGGATAGAAAGGCAACAGGAACTCAAATAACCGGTCGCTTGCAAACCGAGATATTCAGAAGAGCATCTCTGAACGCACAGCACATGGAACCTTGAAGCAGACGGGCTACAGCCGCAGAAGACCACACCGGCTGCCACTCCTGTCAGCTAAGAACAGGAAACTGAGGCTCCGGCTCACCAAAACTGGACAATTGAAGATTGAAGATTGGAAAACATTGCCTGGTCAGATGAGTCTTGATTTCTGCTGCAACATTCAGATAGCAGGGTCCGAATTTGGCATAAACAACATGAAAGCATGGCTCCACCTTACCTTGTAGCAACGGTTCAGGCTTTGGCTTCACTTCCAAGATGGCGTGGACGAGTCCAGACGCCGTCGTGACTGCTCAGGAATGTCATATATTCTTTCTATTTTATCTTTATTTTTATTTTATTTTATTTTATTTTATTTTATTATCTTTATTATTATTATTATTATTTTTATTTTTTATTTTTATTTTTTACTTGCACAGTGCTGGAGTTGTTGCAATTACATTTCACTGCTGCTGTACCTGTACATTCATGCATGTGACGAATAAATCTTGAATCTTGAATCTTGAATCTTGAATCTTGAGTCTTGAAATCTTGGTGGTGTGATGGTGTGGGGGAGATTGTTGTTGCAGACCATGTCCATCTTCTGATGGCTACTTCCAGCAGGAAAACAAACCATGTCCCAAAGCTCAAATCATCTAAGGCTGGTTTGGACAAACCTGCAGCAACCAAAATCTCTGAAGAATGTCACCAGCATTTTGTTGAATCTCTGCCAGTAAGAATTAAGGCAGTTCTGAGGGAATATATTCATGAATGTCTTATTTTATTTATTTATTTTTTTTATCTTAGTTTTAGTTGTCTTTGGAAACTGTGTGTTCATAGGAAAAAACGATATGTGTGCCTGGGTTAAATTCAGGCAGCTGTGTGACATCATAGGTGAGGCCTGCCAGTGGTTTTGGTAAAATTAAAATCTCCTCTTTGCTTTCTCACTGAGGGAAAGGAGAGCATGGTGAGGTCACAGCGCTTCACTGAGATCTGCCCAATTACAGGCAGCCATGGGGGCGTCTTATAATGAGGCAGCGTTTTCTCTGAGGCACATCCTCAGACAGCCTGAGTGGAGGCCGGATGAGAAACACTGGAGACAGAGGCAGACTGAGGAGGTGGCCTTGTGCAGCTGGAGAGAAAATAAACACAATTATGTGTGCTTGAGAGTTTCACATGACCCTCCTAACAACTGACAGCCTGACCTTGGGACAGCTCATAATTAAATATCGATGCGCTCACATGAAGTTTAGCGTGAAGAGGGCAATAACCCATCAGACTGGTTTCTAGGTTATGAACCATTTCTAATTAAGTCTTGAATTACTGGAGAATACAGCATCATTGTAAATGTACTAATTTGGATTATTTTCTCTCAGTTTCAGATCAGAGTGAATATTGTGACATAGTTCCTAATATTGTCAAATACATATATATATAAATATATTTATTGTAGAACTCTTCATCTTTGGAGGAGTAATACACCAAAAAAAAAAAAAAAAAAAACTTAGAGGAAATGATTGCTACCATTGCAGCCAGTGATATTGCCCTGTCTTTTCTTTTTTCTCTTTTAAGGCTGCATGCCTGTGTGTGTGCATATTTATTGATTTATTTAATAGCATTCATGCACAGTTAAAAACATAAACATATAAGATGTATGATTTGTTATACAGAGATATGACTATAGATCATTTTCATCCCTAGTCCCTTAGCAGGTGAGCAAAGGCACCGCATAGAAGAAGAAGAACAATAACATAAGTTTTCAAATAAAACAAAACATATTATAGAATACGGCTCATTGGTCTATGAAATACTTAGAAGATGGATAATTTTGTGTGTGCAGGTTTGCTTTCCTTTTAGCCTTTTCAGCATCACTGAAAAAGTGCAATGTGGCACACACAGAATGTGTCTTAACTAGTAAGACATAACAATAACTTCCTTTCAAAAGGTGTACTTGTATATTGTGCAGTGCTGGACTGGGAGAGGATAGAACCAAGACAAAAACAAATGAAAAATAAAGCAAATCATAGACTGGAATAGATTGGACTTCATAATATTTAATGTGTCTCAACTGTCAACTGAAGTACATTATTGTTTGTGCCGTGTGCCTTGATGGCAGTAATAGCAGATGGCATAAAAAAAAAAAAAACAAAACAAAACAGAAAGGCATGAATTTAGAGAGAGAGAGAGAGAGAGAGAGAGAGAGAGAGAGAGAGAGAGAGAGAGAGAGAGAATACCTTGGCTGAATTTCAAATTTCACCACTGCTTTTTATTATCATGATGCACAAGTTGTTTGGAGAAGTTTTATGGTCTTTTGGCCCTTTTTATAACTTCAAAGAACCAGTTACTGGATTCACTAATTTGGTGTTTTATGTCGGTGTACATACTGTCAGTGTCAATATCAGTGTTTTGACTGCCATGAGGGTGAGGAGATCATGACAAAACTCTGATTTTTAGGTCAACTGTTCCTTTAAAAGGGATATTATTTCAGTCCACCTCAATGGCAGGAGGCTAACAGTTAGCATTTGGAGCATCCAGCCAGTATCCAGCACTCAGTAACAATGAGAGGAAGATAGCACCACTACTGTCCTACAGAACAGCTGGGGGGAAGTAACATAATATCACATTTTTATACCTGTTTTTGCTGCAGTTTGGTGTTTTGCTAGTTGCTGTAAAATGTTGTGTCAGCTTGAGAAGGTGGGAAACCTCCAGTGGAAAGACAGCAGCATGCAGGTTTGCCCTCCTCTACATGGCTGTTTGTAGTTCCAGCAGGCAGCCGGAGCTCCAGTGCAGAGGTGACCAGAGCCCAGCTGTGTACAGTGTGTGTGTGTGTGAACCCGAGCTCTCCCCTCACAGACACACGCCTCCTCTGACAGGGAGCAGGGGGCGCCAGTTCAGAGGTCCGTCCCACGTCCCTGTTGACTCCACTTTTGCCTGCACTCTCCTGTCTCACCTTTCACCTCTGTCTTTTGCTTCACCTTGCTCTGTCTTTTTTGAGTATCCGTAGCACACATCCCTCGTGGTGTCTTCCATGATGTCCGTGCCAAGTCTTCCCCCTTCTCCCACCCTGCTCATCAGCGATTCCATCCACAGCACTTGGTTTGCTGGTCTGGCCCTCTCCTGAGTGATTTATTGTCTTTCCAGGCTGCTCTCAACACTCTCTGCTCCTACTTCCTCCATTCCCCTCCCATCTTTCCTGACAAGAGAAAAAAGTAAACGTGAGCAGAAGAGCTGTTTACTTCAAAGACATGAAGGACAGTGACGTCTGATATGGGGTTTGGCGTTTGTCATTTCAAGTCAGAAGTTTTGTTTTCTCGTCCCAGCAAAGTAAACCATCATGATAAAACATTCACAGCAGCCACAGCTGAATATTTCCTATAAATCACAGGAACTGTGCGTTATCCTACTGGGATTTCTGATCTAAAGTTAGACTCTGAGATTGCATGAGAGGAGCAAAAATAGCGAAACACAGCATAATGTGCCCAGGGAGGGAAGACAAATTAATTAGAGGAGCAGCAACCCAGCTCAATAGCTTGGTTTGCCAGCATGTTTTAATCACTAACAGTATAATTAGGAAGGGGCACAGTGAGGCACGTGAGGGTTCCCCATAAGGGATGAGAACAACTCCAAATTGCAATTAGAGAAAACACTCTGCAGATTACGACCTTGGATAAGGCCTTTGACGCTACACAGAAACATATGCCACCATTAGTGCCTGGCGATCAGTGTTCCTTTTTTGGGAGCATTTTTCCCAGAAGGTGGATCAACACTGGTTAGGCACGTCAGCCCAGTGCCTGGCACGTCTGCATGTTTCACACCATCAACTGCCCACTGGTAATGGATTTGAGTCAGGGGTGTACCGCTGTGGTCAAAAACACCACAGTCAAGTCCAGGTTTATTATCACATTCAATTCATTTATTTATCACATTCAATGTAAAGCAGTGGTTCCCAACAGCTGGGTTGCGGTCCAAAAGTGGACTGCAGGTCGATTCTAAGAGGATTTGTTGTTGTGGTTTGTAAAATTACTATTCTGAGTCAGCCTGACCTCCTTGGCTAAGCTAACCACTGACAGCAAGTTTGTTTCCTAGGACGGTCATTTCATGGCGAAGGAACGAAACCATCGCCCAAAATGTTAAATATCCCGTTGCTGCGCATTGCTCTTCCTCCTCCTCCTCTCCCTCAGTGCTCACCAGCAGGTGAACGCCAACCTCAGATTCACTGTCAATGTGGAACGAGCTTTGTCCGCTCGGCATTTCTCCTCACTAGATTTCCTTTTTCTGTGATCCGCATCTGCAATTTTTGTAGCTTCCAACTGGATGTTGTGCTATTGCTCTGGCACGGTGTGCTGTGATTGGCTGGGAGCTACACACCCACTGTCCAAAGTCCAACGCCCAGAGGAGTCCCGAGCTCAGAAAACAAGAAAATCCAGGCAGCCACACACACCAACACACACTTTGAGTAGCTCACAAGTCATGATGGAAAATCCTACTCATTTTACCTTTAAAGAATATTCAGAAGTGTGGATATCCAGTACAGCACCATTTTCCAGTACATAGACCCTCATGGAAAACATTAAAAAAAAAAAAAAAAAAAAAAAAAAAAAATGTCAGTGTTACAGTAAATAATAATATATAAATAATAACTAAACAAGAAGAGTAAAATAAAAAAAATGTTTATGTATCATTTTCATTTTATTAGATTTGTAAAGGACAGTGTGCACTTACATAAGTTATTCAAAAGAATAAAAAAATGACTGCACCAGATTTAGCAAGGAAGCTAATTTCCATCAGCAGTCCTTACAAAACACATTAAAACTATCAGTAGTATAAGCATGGAAGTCAACATAATTATTTAATGTAAGCCATTATAAGAGGGGTGAGAGTACATAAGTTTTACTTCTTCTCACTCCTTTTCAGATATGTTTAGATTCTTTTGTTTTGTTCTTGATTTTTTTGGTTTTCCTTTTTTGCTATTTGAATCTGTTATTCATTTTGTATGTCTTTTTTGGCAGTTTTTTTTTTCTATGATTTAAATTGCAGAATTGTGTTTTATGGACATATTCGAAATAAACATGACTAAACTAAACACAATAAAACAAACAGACTTGCACACCACATATATACACGTGTGTGTTCCGCATGCCATACGGCCCATATCACAAACCACACCATGCCATACATACATACATAAACAGCCTAAACATTCCTAATGTAAAGTGCAATGTAAATGTGCCGGTTAGGTAGTAGAAATTATTACTGCATGCTTAAAGTTCCATTGTAAAGATCTGTAAACCTATTAGCGTTATAATGTAAAGTGCCGATGCAAAATATTAAAGTCATGAAAGTTATTGATATCATCAGATATGATTGCAAATATTTTAAATACCAACCATGGTAATTCAGAGCTACAGAGTTACAATGAAGATGAAGATTTAATACCAACAATGGTGATTAACAATTACAAGATGGTTCTTGTAAAGCAACACAGATAACAGCTCCCTCTAAAAAAAAAAGCACTGGCAGGAGGTCAGACAGCACCTAGTGTTGGCAACTCTGATTGCCCTCCTCTACATGGAGCTATTTTTTGGTGGTGAGGCAGAAGTTATTATAATCTGTATTAATTTTCATGTCACTAGGGAGCCTCTTCTATTCTCTGATAGCCTTGATGGAAAAGGCAGATTGACTAAAAGCAGAGCTCCTTTGTGGAACTTTGCAGTCCCCACTCAATACAGATCTTAAGGCCTTTGTTCTCTGCTCAGAACAGGTTACCACATCATTTTTCAATGGAGGGGGGGCGGCATTATGGATTATTTTATGAACTAGGCGAATATGTGAGTAGATAATTTGACTGTCAAAACTTAATAGCTTGTATTTAGAGAGAATGTTACAGTGGTGGTACAGTCTTGGCTTCCTGTCCAGTGTTTTCAAGGCTTGTCCATACAAAGATTTAATCAGGACCAAAGTGATTTGGTTGGCTTGTGCCCAGCATGGCATGCAGTATCTCATGTAAGAAAGGATCATAGAATTCATTTACATTTTGTATGTAATGTTCACATGTAACTGTCAGGTGCACGGAGATATGGAACCAATTGCTATGATGGCACACTAGGGCCACTGCAGGGAGAAAAAAAAAATATTCTGAGGAAAAAAAGACAAGAGATAAGATATGCCATTATTTATCCCACAATGGGGAAATCCACAGTGTTGACAGCAGCAGTACACGCATACACACACACTAGAGAGCATCATTAGCTCACATGTAAGGGAATAGTACAGTTCCATGTTGTCTTGATAGGGAAGATCCTTTGATATTCCAAGGGAATACAGAAGGATTATTGATGAGATTCATTTTGGAGGAACCTGAGCTGCTGTAGTCACCCCAGAACTTCCACCAGTGATACACTGTATGTTCAAAAACTTTGAATACAACCACAGAGGATTAAATGATGTCTCTTCCTCCTTATTTTATTGATTCATGCATTCAACATTACAGTTATTTGTGTCTCCTTCATTTTGGGAATACAGAGTGGCTTGCAAGGTGAGTTTCAAGACAAAAGACACTGGCCCATGTCCATGACCGATCTGCCACAGCCATGAAAAACAACACACCTCAACAGTGGTACGAGTGAGCGAGACACCATGTGGCAGCCCCTGATGCCCAGGACTAGGTGGCAGGAGCTGTGAGGCGTGGCTCAGCCCCATGGAATCACCTCATCATCTTAGTCTTTATGTGTTGCAACAAATCGGACCCCTATGTCCTGTCAGATGAGCCCCATGTATTGGAGGGTTCTGTGTGGATTACACAACACTGCTTTGTTTAAGGTTATGGTCAGATTAAGTTGAGAATGCAGATTAAGTTGAGAACACACACACACACACACACACACACACACACATTTTTAGGCATGGGCAAAGCGGGCAGCCGCCCTGGGCGGCATATTTTCATGTCACGTGGGGGGCGGCACGAGCGCAATAAATAAATCAATAAATAAATAAATAAATCATCAGCGCTGCAAATCAGTTTTCTATTAGGCTATCGTATTCATCGGAATATAAGACGATATTTTTTCCATTGAAAATGCCCTGAAAAAACGCCCTCGTCTAATATTGGGGGTCTAAGCAAATCCACATGTATTGTACCTGCATATGTAAACCAGTAGGTAGGCTCGCCTGATGCCGCGATTACCGGCGAATGGCTGCAATGCACAGTCAATAATCAACTGTGTTGTCTGTCATTGTCCGTTGTGCTGCTGCAGCCGCGTATGAACAAAAGTTCATTCATAATTAAAGGTAGGCCTATATATGGCAGTCTGTGTGCGCCGCTCACCTGTCAGATCCGGCAGACCTGACCGGGTGGGCGCGGCACCGGTCGGCATCAGGCCGGTGCTGCACACACACACACACACACACACACACACACTCACACACACACACACACACACACACACACACACACACACACACACACACGGAAGATTGAGCTGCACTCCCTTCTCCGGGTGCAGCTCCGGCTGCGCCTCCCACAATGGGCGGCGGTCCCTCGGGTCCTTCTCCGGGATGTGGCTCTGGCTCCGGCTCCCACGATGGACGGGGGTCCCACGAATACTCCATCTGAAAGAGAAAGCGCACACACACACACACACACACACACACACACACACACACACACACACACACACACAAACAAACAAAAAAAAAAAAAAAAAAAAAAAAAGGTTGAGTTGTAGTCCCTTCGCTGTACTCTCTTCTCCGGGTGCGGCTCTGGCTCTGGCTCCGACGATGGGCGGCGGTCCGACGGGTTCTTCTCCGGGGTGTAGCTCTGGCTCCGGCTCCCACGATGGACGGGGGTCCCAGAAATCCTCCATCTGAAAGAGAAAGCACAAAGAGAGAGTTTGGCCCCACACTGATCCAACAAGCTGCGATGCCAGTAAGGGTGCGAGGTCATCGGCTGAGCCTACGGACAGTAAAGCCCGTCTGCTCAGCCGCGACACTGCGCCCAACAAGCGCGCAGGTTTGTTGGTTCAGTGTGGAACAAAATTCTACACAAGTGAGGGAGTATTTATGACCTCTGCTGATGTCATGATGTGTCACCCTGTGACGTCAGAGAGACAACAACATAGAATTCAATTCAGTTTTCATTTACAAATTGCCAGAAAATGTGATGTTTGGTTGATGACGTCACAATGGCTTGAGATGCTGTGACGTCACAAAGAGAAATGGAGACAGACAAAGAGACAGGTGATAATGACACCGATGATGATGATGATGATGATGATGATGATGATGATGATGATGAATGACGGAGTTGCACCCTGGAGAAGGATTCGTGGGACCCCCGCCGGAGAAGGGAGTGCAGCTCAATCTTCTTTGTGAGTAAGTGAGTGTGTGTGTGTGTATGTGTGTGTGTGTTTGTGTGTGAGTGAGTGACTCAGATGCTCACAGGTCCAAGTCAAGTCTCAAGTCTTTGAGCTCAAGTCCAAGTCAAGTCTCAAGTCTATAACGGGTTAATGAGTGCTGCATGCCAGTCGTTCTATATCTCAGGAATACAAAGCTGTACTGTATTATCATCCCTCCTTCATCAAATAGCAACATTGATGCAATATGAAAAAAGACCACAATAAAAGCTTTTCTTTAATATAAAATTACTTGTATTTTTCCTTGCAATAACATTAACTCACTGATTCTTGAGAATTTGGATAAATCATGTCCCACTAAGAAAGATGCTATTTCTGCTGGAAATTTACAACATTTTAATGAATAAAAAGAATCAAGGGCATAATCAGGGCGTCCTTTGCACATCTGTAAGGTTCTTTTATAGGTTTATTTTTAATTTGTATTAATTTAATGATTATATGTTGGCCCATGCCCTACAAAACCAGTTGTCCTCAGATAGGAGATAATCATTTCAACTTGATTAAAACAACAAAAAGTAATAATTTCATTGAATAATATCTTTACCACATGAAAGAGTACATCATAATATGTATTAAAAACTACAAACAATGGGTTTTGAATATTTACTATTATTTTGTGGTTACTCAAAATGTGTCCCAGATATTCGTCACCACCGTCAGATATATATTTAAAAAAAAATAATAAAAAAACTACAAGGTCAATTACATTCCTGAGGAGCCCTTTTCAAACCTTCAGCTCTACTGCATGCTTCAAGACCGCTCAGGCTCCTGGAAGTTTGCTATTTTCTCTTAAATCTCTTCATATTTTGGGACACTGCTACTGTCACAACCATAAATTGTCAACACCGTCACTTCTGTATAAAAAATATTAAATTAGATTATGAAATAAATGTATACTTTTTAAGAGGAGGTCTGATGCAGGTAGCAACAGGGGGAAACAAGCTGGCTAATGTGAACAACTCATGCTTATCATGTGAAAGAGCAGGTTTTTGTCACCACTGCCAGACGTCATCACCATCAGACAGAAAACTTGATAATCTTGATAATCTATCAATAACAGATTACAACAATATAATTACAGTGCCTCCAACTATCACATCAGAGCCTCTCAAACCCAGTATGACGTTAGGTGGTCAGCAAAAACCTGTGTCCTGCCTGTAATGTTAGCCTCCATTCATAATGAACGTGGTTGTCTCGCTTTGACGTTAGCCTGTAGATGGCGGCAGTGGGACACGGATGATTAGCGACATTATGACCACTCATCTTTTCAAAACACGACAAATATAATGGGGTTCCCTCCCTCCATAGCTATAAAGCAGGGGTGTCAAACTCGTGCCATGGAGGGCCAAGAGGCTGCAGGTTTTCATTCCAACCAAAAACTCCACCAGGTGATTTCACTGATCACCCTACCTCCAAACAGAGAGGCGGGACTAATCAGTGAAATCACCTGGTGGAGTTGTTGGTTGGAATGAAAACCTGCAGCCTCTTGGCCCTCCATGGCACCAGTTTGACACCCCTGCTATAAAGCCAGCAATGTATTAACGTTAGACAGCTATCTATAAATCTATAAATATGTGTGAATATATACACTACTCACAAAAAGTTAGGGATATTTGGCTTTTGAGTGAAATTTATGGAAAATATAAGTTCACGCTACAGTGATATTATATCATGAAAGTAGGGCATTTAAGTAGAAGCATACACTGGTGATTTCCTCATCTCAAACAATTTCTTGAAACAAAAGCCAACAACAGTGGTGGGTATACCACAACAAAAAATGTCAGTGTCAATAACTTGTCATGTGCCCTTGAGCATCAATTACAGCTTGACAACGACGTCTCATGCTGTTCACAAGTCGACTTATTGTCTGCTGAGGCATGGCATCCCACTCTTCTTGAAGGGCGGCCCTCAGGACATTGAGGTTCTGGGGTACAGAGCTCCGAGCCTCTACACGGCGACTCAGCTGATCCCATAGGTTTTCTATGGGATTCAGGTCTGAGAAAGTGCAGGCCACTCCATCTGAGGTACCCCAGTCTCCAGCAGCCGTTCCCTAATGATACGACCTCGATGAGCTGGAGCATCAAACACCTGATGTGAATTTTGCCGTTAAACTCCTTGTTAGAGAACAGCAACTTGTGCAAAAAGTACTGAAACATTGAACAGTTGGACATGTGTATTCAAAAGTTTACAGAAGGTCACATTAAGTTCACCTGTAAAGGTTAGAATGCATTTTAGGTTCATCCTGAAATTTCACCTGAAAGCCGAATATCCCTAACTTTTTGTGAGTACTGTATATATATATATATATATATATATATATATATATATATATATATATATAGAGAGAGAGAGAGAGAGAGAGAGAGAGAGAGAGAGAGAGAGAGAGAGAGAGAGAGAGAGAGAGAGACAGAGAGAGAGAGAGAGAGAGAGAGATGTGAAATGTGTACATTGTTAATGTGCCTGACATTCTGGACACCTGCCCGTGTGCACACGTGAAGTGGTGACGTGTGCACACTGTACACCGGTCAGCCAAACTTCCACTACGCCGGCTGTGCTCAGCCTGTGCTGACAGTAGACGTGGTTTCAGATGGCGAGCTTTGAGCACACCTCGGTGAAGCCTTTTGGCACGAAACCGTCACTGCGCCAAGCCGAATCTGTCAGCCCCTCCCCCTGCTGCGCCGCCACTCCCATCTCAGCGCCCCTCGGTCTGCCAAACTACCAAACTGAGCGCACCTCAGGTTGCACTGCTTGAAACCAGCTCTGCAGGGGGTTCACCTCACTGCTCCACCCTGCGCTGCACCGGGAGACTACAGGCCTCAGAGGTTAAAGAGTGTGGTCTTGTAGTAATGCCAGCACAACCGGTAGTGGCAAGATGAGCAGCAGACAAGACAACACAACCCTGCTGACAGGCTAAGACAGGAAACTAAACTCAAAAACTGACCACTAAGAAACTGACTAACTGAAAACAAAACAACAAACTGGCAGGTGAAGCAACAGGAATGCAACAAGTCCAGGGTTAAGGCTGGAAACACAGACCAGCAGCAACAAACTGGCTGAGACACAAGTGACCGTAATAAAGAGAAGTAATCAGGGAATCAGAAACAGGCTGGACAGAGGAGCAGGCAGGGAGCTGATTGGCTGGGAGGACATAAACCAAGGGCAGGGCTAATGAGACAGTGCAGGGCAGGTGTGCTGGAGAAACAAGCTGGATAAGACTACAGGAAGACAGCAGGGACACACAGAGCAAACAGACAATATCAAACCACAGGGAAGACAAGCTAACAAGCAAAAGCACACAGAAGTCTGACACTGTGACACTGGTTTCTGTTAACCTATTGTGAAAAGCCATCAGTCTTTAAAAAATGTGTGTGTGTGTGTGTGTGTGTGTGTGTGTGTGTGTGTGTGTGTGTGTGTGTGTGTGTGGACACCTTTTATGTTTTATGTTTATGTTTGGGAAAAACACAGAGAAACGCACACACACACACACACACACACACACATATATACATACACATATAGAGAGTTAGATGATGGATAAATGAAAATTAGATTACTTTACTCAAATACAACCGGCTTGTATTTGGGACCTGCATTTATTTCATTTAGCACAAACTTCTTGCTCAGCAAAAACTAGAACACACAATCAAAAGATACCTGAAAATGAAGGATATAGAAAAGAAATATCTCAAAGAACCCAGCCCAGAGTTTGGCTTTTGCTTTTTCTGTTTGTCCGTTTCACTTGATCCCACATCAGACCCACACTCTGGAAGCACATGACCGTGATGTCACGCACTGCCAGCACAGAGCCCGACCTCATCACACCTCCTGGAGTAATTACCTCATTTGAGCTCAGCGGGGTTTGTTTTGATCTAAATCAAACCGGTACATTAGCCAGTGTGTTGATTCTGTCCTGGGACAGTGATCTAATATATCTAATTGGCAATGTTCCTATGTTTTTGTTTTTGTTTTTTTTTCTTTTTTTATTATTATTATTTTTTTCTCTAATCAGTTTCTTTTACATTAATTTCTTACTAATTTTCCATTTTCCTTACGAATGAGCTCATCACATTTTTTTCCCATGTTCTTGAAAGAAATCAATTTGATTTTTTTTTTTTTTTTTTTTTTTTGTGATTTTTTTTTTTCCTTTGCCAAAACTGTCCATTGATGTATTTGCTCCAGTCAGAAGCTACAACTGTCTATTATCGTGCAGCTTTGCCTCATAGAACCTACTGGTAGTCAAAGACCCCTGCTGTTTTAAAAATACATTTAGAACAACCTGTAGAGACGTACTGCTGCACTGGCTAATGGAATCCATTATTTCAAGTAACATGTGTTGTATTTTTTTCCTAATATGACTGTATAATGTCACAGTCACAGCAGCTGCTGTCACATCGAAAGTAATTCCATTCTGCCAGGATTTAATGTGAAGAGATGCGTTGCATATATTTGCTTTAAGTTTCATTTTCCCTCTTCACTGCCTTCACGAGTAACGGTGCAGACTGCACAGGGATAAAAGAAAGTGAAAATAGACCACGTTCAACTTGATAATCAGCCGTGGCATGTTAGAGAAAACTGACATGCCCATGCTGCTCAGGCTGATGTAATATGCAAGTCAAGGCAGCAGAATGTCTGTTGTAATCTATTAATATGTCTTTATGTATTATATTAATATACTTACACTTGATTATTGACATAACGCTGCTTTCTGTAAAACTTGTTTCTTGATGTTCTCTAGCACTTTGGGCACTGGGTAAATAACAGGCTTCAGTTCTGTCAAAGTCCGTCTTTAATGAATCCATTATGGCAGGACAGTACAGCCGACTTTCAGATGCTCCTCAGACTTGTACTGCACAGCACGTTACACCAACATGTCCCCACGCAAAACAAAGACGGGTAGGAACTAAAATGACTTTGTCCTTAGGCAAGGGCATCTGAATAGTTACTTACATGTTTCACATAAACATATGAAAGTTATATTAAATGTGCTGTAAATGATACTGAAACTGAAACAAACTTATAAATTAACTTCTTCCTACCCAATTCCAAAACATTATTATGAAATTATGCCTAATGTAAAGCTGAGCAGCAACATAAATTAGTATGGCAAAAAAAAAAAAAAACAACAACAACAAAAAAAAAAACATTTTACCATTTTGTCTGACTTCCAAGAACAATGGAACCATACCAGTCATTTTGAATGTTTGGCCTTTTTACTCCAATTTACCCACATTTGAATATTTGGGTGAAATACCTGCTTCTAAACTAACTGATAATTGGCTGTGTAAGGCAAATGTTTCCTGGGGGACTACTGTCCCAAAGCAAGCAGTCATATTTTAGAACTCCGATTTCATTGTTCTACCATTTTCTCCAGCCATTGGTTTCCATTCATTCCACTATGATATGAAAATGAACTTTCAGAGACTTCAGACTTTCTTCACACTAGTATTCCATCATTGCAATAAAGTCGTCCACATTAGTTTTCCCTAAAAGCAGCAGCACTGTTGTGTTTTGATGACTTGAAATCAGTTTCATTTCAGTTCAATTTCAATTTGTATAGTATTAAATCATAACAAAAGTTATCTCAAGGTACTTTACAGAAACCCAACAGATCTTGGCCAAATCCATGGATCAAAATCTCCCCCAAGAGCAAGGACAGGGTGAAAGTGGTGAGGAAAAAAACGTTTTAGCAGGGCCAAAACCCTTGAGCGGAACGTGGCTCTGGGTGGGCGGCCATCTGGAGAGAGAGAGTGAGAGAGAGAGAGAGAGAGAGAGAGAGAGAGAGAGAGAGAGAGAGACAGACAGACAGACAGACAGAGTGTAGTGAAGTGGTCCCTCCTTTTTTTGCTTTACATAGCTGATTATTAGTTCCATGGTTAATGCATGGCAAAGACTCTCTAGGCAGAACTTTATGTTATGGAAGCTTTAGTACCCCTGCATGACTTGCAAAATGGTTTGTTGCAATGTAAAATGTGGGGAAATTGAAGTAAACGGGCCAAACATTTAAAATCACTGACATGGTCCTTTAAACGCATCTTGAGATAGGAGGCAGAACATAGCCAGGTAGTGGCTAGAACTAAGTTGGTGGTGTCAGAAAAGTTCTCTAGAGAGCACGACTGGGCATGAGACCAAGAACACACTCGAGTACCACGGCTCTGAATCGGTAATCCGCAAAAAAAGTAAAACGAAGCGTAGAAAGTGAAATAAGCAGTGCAAAACGTGGCAGGGCTGAAACAAGCGACAACAAAAGCCAGTTGGAAGATATTTGGCATGAGAAGTCTCCCTTTTGGCATCGTGCTGCCTTCAACAAAAGGAGTCTGGCAGAACCCAGGATTAATAACAATCCAGAGAAGTGGGTGGTGGACCACAAAGGATTTTAACGCTCAGCACTTCCTATAAATGCCCCCCACCCCCCATCCCCCTTTGTCTTAGGGAGACTAATCTCTCCACAGCACCGTTTGTTCTGCCTGTCGCTAACATTCAACAGAGTCACTCTGCTAGCAGGACAGAGCCGTAGCCAGAGGGCCTGAACCAACATGCTCAGTTCACTGAATCGTGTCATTGCAATACCCGCATTTACTTTAAAAGGAATATCAACATCTGATATACAAGTAAATGGCAATAGCTTTGGAAAACAGGTCACTAGGTCTGAAAAATAGATTGCTCCCACCTCTCTCTCTCTCTCTCTCTCTCTCTCTCTCTCTCTCTCTCTGTGTGCAAGTGTTGCCCGGCGACCTCTTAAATGTTCCCAATGCATCTGTCTATGCTGCCTTGTATGTATGTAATTATACAAATACATATGGACCATAATAAGAAAGAGAGAAAGAGGCAGAGAACTGGTCATCTTATTTAATTTAAATTACGTATAACAGAACAGAAGACTTCTGTAGTGCTGGCATCACTAATTTCTTTGCCTGGAGAACAATATTGTTTAAAGTAAATGCTTAAATTAGGGTACAGAGGAATGCTGCACTGTCCAATTGTGCTCTCCCTTTATTCTTTGGATTTGCATAATAATTGCTTTTTAGCAGCATCGGTGTAACCAAGACTGCCCAGCATAGCAGCGTTGTAATTTTTCGTTGATTATCTCATTAATCTTGTACTGAAGTATGTCCTCTACTTCAGAGCGCTGCAAAGTGGAGGGTCAGGCATGTGGTTTCTGCTTGAGCAGAGCAGAGGCTATGATAATGTGAGAGGATATTTGCTCTCGCAGTCACCGTAGTTAAACGGATTAGTACTCTTTTCCTACCTCAGCTCATCGAGCACTTGGCCCGTAGACAGCTGAGATCAACAGGAGGTCAGGATCACATCTAATAAATGCCACACAGTTAAAAAAAAAAAAAAAAAAAAAGCTTTAGTGTCAGCTTTTGAAGAAGCAGTCATAATATGGATGTGATCTGACAATGAAATGTAAAGTGCATGGCATGTTGTTTATGCATTTGCTACATCTTATCTGCCCCTGATATTCCTATGTATGTATGGTTGCATGTATGCGCATGTTTATGTATATGCATGTATACGCTTCATTTCTTTTCCTTTCAGCCTTTTTCAGCCAATTTTCCTGTAACTTTCTGCAGATGTTTCAGTAATAGTTCAGTCAAAGCAGCTTTCCCTGCAGCTGAACGTCTGCAGCTTCACCACATTTGGACATTGGAGGTCACAGACAAAATGTAACCCTCAGTTCTATCCCAAAAACATGTTTTTTCACCTTAGTTTGATCTGGATTGTTTATTTACATAAATAAGAAACTTTATAAAAGATACAAAACACAATTACTAGGGAAATGTGAGAGAGAATTGGTTAAAAATCTTAAAGGGATTTGAGTCAATAAAGTTTTTCTGATTCTGATTCTGATTCTGATTCCAAATAGTGGCCTCAGTGATTTCTCCAGGCAGCATTTCGGGAAGTAAGAATATTCAATTTGTATGTGTCATAATGATACAAAAGTAAAAGTAAAAGAACATAATATAGCATAGCACTTTGACAACAATGCATTCCATAAATATTCACCTGTTACACAATTGTAATGAATTAAGTCATAGTCATAAGACACTTACAAGTATACACACACATACACACACATCAAGAGCACACACTGGCTTATGCTTTCCATGAGACAAGAAAGATAAAATGAAGTGAGCACAAATGATGGTAACAGGGACGGTTTTTGCTATGGGCAATGTGGGCAACCGCCCAGGGCGCAATCTACTTGGGGGCGCACAAGCGCCGTCCAAAAAAAAAAAAAAGTGCGTCCACAAAAAAAAAAAAAAAAAAAAAAAAAAAAAAAAATCGTTTCTAGACTAATATCGCTCATTTCCATGTCAAGTTGGTGCAGTGGGTGCTAAGGCGCCCCTACTATCACGTCAACTTGCTGCTGAGAGTCATGTATACAGGTCGTGTGTGTCAGAAGAAAAGGCAAGGGGGAGGGGGGCGCGGGGGATCAACTTGCGACTGCAGAGGCTGTGCGCAGGTTGTGAGTCTCAGGAAAAGCAAATGGGAGGGGGGCGGGGGATAGACTAACCTCTGATATGAAAGATCCCAGGCCAAACAACACAAACTGCTGCTTCCAAATAAATTGTATTTCATTCATAAAATTAATATAGACCCCTTATAGCTACATGTAATTTATTGGGTTATGTGAAAATGCAAAACAACAACAACAACAACAACAAAAAGTCAATGGAGTATCATGGACAAAAGGCCAAAAAAAACATCAGGTGCCCAGGGCGCAAAACTAGCCAGGACCGCCTCTGGATGGTAATAATAATAATAACAACAACAACAACAACAATAATAATAATAATAATAAAACAAAAGATAGAAAAAAGGAGAAAAAACAGGCAGTATTCATAATATGCCTTTGGACTGGGAATATTGGTTTGGCCCAGCTGAAACTGAACTTCCAGTGTTATACCAGCGACCTGCCATGACCCTGGAAGCCTGGAGCTGAGCGCTGCAAGGGCCAAGGGCCGGCGCTTCTTTGGTTTTTCACAGTTTTTGCATTTTATTATTTCTTCTTCTATTTTTTCTGGGGGTTTTTTGTTTGTTTGTTTGTTTGTTTGTTTGTTTCCACTTCTTTAAATAAATACACCTGAACAGCATATGTTTTATATATATATATATATATATATATATATATATATATATATATATATATATATACAGTACAGGCCAAAAGTTTGGACACACCTTCTCATTCAATGCGTTTTCTTTATTTTCATGACTATTTACATTGTAGATTCTCACTGAAGGAATCAAAACTATGAATGAACACATGTGGAGTTATGTACTTCACAAAAAAAGGTGAAATAACTGAAAACATGTTTTATATTCTAGTTTCTTCAAAATAGCCAGCCTTTGCTCTGATTACTGCTTTGCACACTCTTGGCATTCTCTCGATGAGCTTCAAGAGGTAGTCACCTGAAATGGTTTTCACTTCACAGGTGTGCCTTATCAGGGTTAATTAGTGGAATTTCTTGCTTTATCAATGGGGTTGGGACCATCAGTTGTGTTGTGCAGAAGTCAGGTTACTACACAGCCGGCAGCCCTATTGGACAACTGTTAAAATTCATATTATGGCAAGAACCAATCAGCTAACTAAAGAAAAACGAGTGGCCATCATTACTTTAAGAAATGAAGGTCAGTCAGTCCGGAAAATTGCAAAAACTTTAAATGTGTCCCCAAGTGGAGTCGCAAAAACCATCAAGCGCTACAACGAAACTGGCACACGAGGACCGACCCAGGAAAGGAAGACCAAGAGTCACCTCTGCTTCTGAGGACAAGTTCATCCGAGTCACCAGCCTCAGAAATCGCAAGTTAACAGCAGCTCAGATCAGAGACCAGATAAATGCCACACAGAGTTCTAGCAGCAGACCCATCTCTAGAACAACTGTTAAGAGGAGACTGCGCGAATCAGGCCTTCATGGTCAAATAGCTGCTAGGAAACCACTGCTAAGGAGAGGCAACACGCAGAAGAGATTTGTTTGGGCCAAGAAACACAAGGAATGGACATTAGACCAGTGGAAATCTGTGCTTTGGTCTGATGAGTCCAAATTTGAGATCTTTGGTTCCAACCGCCATGTCTTTGTGAGACGCAGAAAAGGTGAACGGATGGATTCCACATGCCTGGTTCCCACTGTGAAGCATGGAGGAGGAGGTGTGATGGTGTGGGGGTGTTTTGCTGGTGACACTGTTGGGGATTTATTCAAAATTGAAGGCACACTGAACCAGCATGGCTACCACAGCATCCTGCAGCGACATGCCATCCCATCCGGTTTGCGTTTAGTTGGACCATCATTTATTTTTCAACAGGACAGTGACCCCAAACACACCTCCAGGCTGTGTAAGGGCTATTTGACCAAGAAGGAGAGTGATGGAGTGCTGCGGCAGATGACCTGGCCTCCACAGTCACCGGACCTGAACCCAATCCAGATGGTTTGGGGTGAGCTGGACCGCAGAGTGAAGGCAAAGGGGCCAACAAGTGCTAAACACCTCTGGGAACTCCTTCAAGACTGTTGGAAAACCATTTCAGGTGACTACCTCTTGAAGCTCATCGAGAGAATGCCAAGAGTGTGCAAAGCAGTAATCAGAGCAAAGGGTGACTATTTTGAAGAAACTAGAATATAAAACATGTTTTCAGTTATTTCACCTTTTTTTGTTAAGTACATAACTCCACGTGTTCATTCATAGTTTTGATTCCTTCAGTGAGAATCTACAATGTAAATAGTCATGAAAATAAAGAAAACGCATTGAATGAGAAGGTGTGTCCAAACTTTTGGCCTGTACTGTATATATATAACTTAATTTTTAAATATCTTTAAATATCTTTAAATATCTCATTTTAACAGGTTTAATATATTTTTGTTGTTTCTTGTTTGTCCATTTCTTTGTGTGATATTTTTTGCGTACAGCCTGCTTTTCCCATGTTTTTTTGGTAAAATCAAGTGAATTTTGCTTTGTGGCGGTGAGATTAGACTAGACAGAAGACAATGTTAACATGGTTCAGTCCAGCAGTTGAGGACAGAGCCATGAACAGTGATTCCACTCAGCTGTCAGCTGTCCTGTAATGAGGCCTTGCACAAGTCCGTTCATGAAACTAATTGGTGTTGCTGCTGATTGCACTGTAATTTAAGTTAATAGGACCTGAAGGAAATATATATGCATTATGCAAACACCACCCCTTAAGAATGAGCTCTTTGATATTACACAGTTGCTGGGAAGTCTTTCCCCCACCCATATGTCGTGCAACATGTCTTGTTCTGTTCCTGGCCAAAGATAAATCTAGGGACACGTTTATTAAGAGGCTGTATCACGGAAAGTGATGTTCCAAGTCTATTTGCATTTATACTGTATGCTCTCCAGCTGAATGGCTTCGAAAAAACCCGAATGTTACATTTATAGTGGAAATATATTTTCTCCGGCATGTCAACGAGCCATATCTGATTTACGCTGATAATGGTGTGTTTCATAAGGAATACAGAGGGAAAAATGCAGGCATAAATAAAATATGCAGTAAGCCTGCACAGGGTGGGGAGGCATGTACATAAATAAACTGTTACTCCAGGAACGACGTACATTTGATTAACTAGTTCTCAAGACGTTTAATATTATCAGAATTAACCTGAATAACAAGACGTTGTGAATGCGGCCTGTAAATGTGACAGCCCCCTGGCATCAGCTGAGCAATTAACCATTTAACCATCAGGCATGATAAAATATGAAGCTTTCACTCTTTCCATAACTCTCTATGTGAACGTTCCACTCAGCAAAGTGTGCATGGCATTCTGAAAGGGGTGAGGGACTGAGTTAAAAAGCCTAGGGTCCCTTCAGGGCAATAATGGACCATGAAAGGGTTTTAAAAAACGCAGCAACCAGGCTCAGTGGCGGAATAGATATGATCTGTTGCAGCGTCTTGAGGGCACTTTTTTCAGGAAAGATAGAATTGCAAGACTGTGGATATTTGTCTTTGTTTGTTAATTGGGTCACATTCACACACAACAATAATTTAGTATAATATCCTTTTAAGCTGGTAACTGTATCTCAGCTGTGTATGGTGTCTTTTATAGCCTCTTCCACAGACTCGGCAAAGAATAACTGCAAATTGGATTTCTTTTTCAGAGGAAGTCACAAACTCACTTTGATGTTCCCTCATTGAATTACCCCTCATGAATGCAATCTTGTGATCCCAGAGAAGGGAAGAGACGGGAATATATTGGAAAGTGTGGTGGGACATCAAAAGCCCGATTTTAAGCATACTGAGCAAATTGTTCCAGGTGATCGTCTGTTATTTCGCATTGAAATGGATGCAGATTGGCGTTTTAGTGGTGCAAAAAAATTCTCAGGAGGCAGAGCTGCTCTGGATGGAGAAATAATGGTTTTGGTTGAGTTAATCTTCAATGGGGCGGAACAAAAGCGCTCCGGTTTTTTGGTGTGCAAGTTAGTTAATGGCAAAAATGAATGGCAAAGAAAGACCTCTTGTCAAAATGGAAATTACAAATGTGAAAGGCAATGACTTTTTTCATTTTTTCGCGTACATGGTATTCATGATCCTGGAAGGTCAGCAGCAGCATTGTGCAAGTTACTGAAAAGTACTAATTATTCATTCATTCATTCATTCATCTTCTAAACCGCTTATCCTCACAAGGGTCGCGGGGGGATGCTGGAGCCTATCCCAGCGCTCATTGGGCGGAAGGCAAGGAAACACCCTGGACAGGTCGCCAGTCCATCACAGGGCAAGTACTAATTAGTTACAGTTACTAGTTACTTCTATCAAAAGTAACTGAATTACTTTACCAATTACTGCATATAAAAGTAAGCAGTTTCAAGAGAAAAGTAACTTTTGGATTACTTTTAAATGTCTGCTTCAATTCTCTTATTCATGCACACATAGCTGTATTATTTTGGTGTGGCTGTGGGGCAAGTTAACATCTACAGACTGCAGCAGGCTGTGTAAGGGATAAAGTTACTAAGCAACCATCAGCTGGCAGTGGCAAAATAAATGCAGACAGGGTGATCAAATCCACAGTCTTTTCCTGTGTCCTGGTACTTTAATTTTAAAATGTGAGGACACTTTATGACCCATTTTTGTGTAAAATGGCTGCAGACACTGTGTAAATAAATATGAATAGAAGACTGGTTTGTGTTTTATGTTTTTAGAGTGGATCTCCGCGGTGCATACATAACTCGTACATGCCGGCCCGCACACGTTACCTGTTCGGTGGAGCCAAGGCCTTAGTCTGCACTGTGCACGAGGAGGGGGTTGGGGTGGTGGATGGGTCAGGGCCAACCAACTTTCTCTCAGGCAGCCCAAGTCCAAGTCCAGCATGAAGCGTGATGTACATATTGTTTTTTTTTTTTGGCTAACTTTATGTATCTCTGTAACTTTCTGTATCTCTGTAACTTTATGTATAGTTGTATGGGAAGGTCATTTTCAGGAGGCAGGGTTGGCCAGACTCACCTCATCCTAGATTATTTTCTCCCTGCTGAGAATCCATTATATCTTTCAAAAACTAATAACATGATTGGAAGGAAAGAGCTTATTTTCCTGATTTTTGGATGATTTTGAATGATCTCTGCCCACCTCTGTCACCACACTCTCCTTAGCAGTCCCCCTGCTCTAGACAATATGAACTCAAGCAGACAAGAGCGATTTTGGTTGATGTTTTATTAGAAAAGTGACCGTAATCCAGGTACTGAAAATTCTAATGTAATGAAAATGTCATTGTGTTACTGGGAAAAGTAATCTAATTACAGTAATGTGCTACTCCCAACTCTGGTCAGCAGGGTGGCCAGTCAGCTTACCTAAACAGGGCAGCAGGCAAAGTGTCAGTGGGAAGTCCAACAGTGCAGTGACACCACAGAAATATTCAAAGAAATATTCACATCCCACACACACCCATTAATAAAGCTGTTAGGGAAGACAAAGGTAAGACAAAAAATGATTGCATTCAGCAGTGAATTCATTTTTCTTGTCTCTATGGGAGATTTGCATGACTCAGCGATACTTAACCAGTGAAAAAATATGATGGACTGATCTCTTGTACTCATGCCATACAAAATGTGGCAGGAAGCTGTGACTGTTTTGCTGCAGGATGCACGGGTTACCTGCTCCTCTTGATTTTACTCGCCTTCCCTCGGCCCTTAACAAGAAGTAACACCAGAGTCTGTTCGGATGTAACAGGAGTTGCATCTTGACTAGCTATAAATGCTATGAATGAAAAAGTGAATCCCTAGCCTAGTCGAATGCAGGAGCCGGAGGAGCACACAGAAAATAATGGCAGATCAGTCTTTTTTTTTCTTTTTTGGACAAGAAAAGTGAAAATGTGCACATTTTTGTTCATATTTAACTTATTCATATTAATGTTATTTATTTTAATTTTAGTTTTATTAAAATATGGTAATAAATATGGTATAAATGGTCTGTATTTGTCACGTAATTTGTCTTAAATGTAATAATATTTGAACGAAAAAATTTGCTAGTAAGAAATTATCGGCATCTGTATCAATGAAAATGCAAGAAAAAGTATCGGTATCGTATCGAATCCTAAAAGTGTGGTATCGCCCATCCCTGCCCTCCAGTCCCACCTCTTCCAAAAATAGCATTTGAGTAAATTTCACCCCAGAAAGTCTGGTGTGACCACATCATAACACTGCACTGTCCCGCCTTAGATGAGATTCTGACAGTTTTAATTGATGTGACACTGATGAGCACCACATTTCATCTTTAGTGATTTCTGGCCACTAGAGGATGTTGAGAGCTGAAACTGCATCTGTAAACAAAGAGTCGTCAGGTTCATGGTGGCTTGGTTGTACAAAAAATTTCAAGTGAAAACATATATTTCACGCTCACAAGGCTCTTGTTGGCTTGCTCTGATTGTTTTGTCTCTGGCCTCCAACTTGAGATTCCTGGGCCTAGCGACTTGAATTGGTTTATATAATTAGGGGTACAAAAGTCTATTATTAACAACCACCTCTGGAACCACCTGTGCTTAGTTCCAGGATTGTTAATAGGTTCTGAAACTGTTTAATCCAGGTTTAAGCTGGACCAAGTTCAACTGGAAACAAGCCGCTGCTCTGAGGTCTGCTGTGGAGAGCTGGTGTGGTCAGGCACACATCACACATGTGGTCAGCGCCTCACTGCAGGCCATGTGCCTTCTGTGAAGAGCAGCTAGCTGACCTAGAGCAGTTATTCAAAGTGGTCTCCGGGGACCCCCAGGGGGATCATCAGCAAAATAAGTGATCTTTTGATTTCTCGATAATTGCATGAAGAATTGTTCACATTAAAAACAAAATATGAGTGATTACTTTAACATTATTTATTAATCACACCCCAACTGTTTTTTTTTTTTTTTTTTGTTCAGTATGAACAATTTAATACTTAACAAACCAAATTTTAGTGTTGTTGTCTTTTTTTTTTTTTTTTTTTTTTTTTTTTTTTAAATCAGGATCCCTGTATGGTAAAATTACTTCAAATCAGGGTCCACGGCTTAATAAAGGTCAACTTGGAGGTCTGCAACATGAAAAAGTTTGAAAACCTAGATAACTTAGCATGCCTAGATTACATTTTTTTAGGCAGTAGCAGGAGTGCAGGGCTAATATTAGCCCGAGCCTCCCTTACGCTTTGTCTACCTCACAAGGCTTAAGTCTGACACCAAGCTGCTCCTGTCCGACTGAGCGTCAGCCATAAAGTGACGGCCACCTGAGGCTGTGCTGTGTTGTGTCCAGCTGCAGTGATCAGACAGCGTCCAGCATCAAGATTCACCTTGATCCAATAATGGCTGCCACTAGTGTTCACTCTATTTTGTGAATGGGAAAAAAATCAACCAGATGACAAAACCACACTATTATTTACCATGCAGCCAATATGCAACACTCTGTTGATGTGGTTCAAATAAAATAAAATAAAATAAGATTGTGTGTGGAGTTTGCATGCTCTCCTCATGTTTATGATGCCATAAATATGTCAAATGGATTCTGAATTTGTGACGGGTGTGAATGCAGGCAGCAGCGTGTTTGTCTGTTAATGTGTCAGCCCTGTGATGGACTGGCTTTGTTCCCTTCCATCCAGTGCATGTCATGATAGGCTCCGACTCCCCCGTGACCCTGAGCAGGAATGAAAGGGTACAGCAAATAAATGGAGGAGCTAATGAAGTGTGTGGCAGGTAAAGCGTCACCGCCGCACAGTGCTGATGATCATGGCAATGAAACATGCTCCCTCAGGTGTAGCCTTTCCATAACTCCTAACTTAGCCGGAGGAAATTGTGGCGCTTTGACTCCGCCTCAAGTTCAGCTCACGCACTGCTGTTTCATCTGCCTCCGAGAGTGGAGCAACAGTAATAATCTGCATCATGTGTTCTTGGCTGAAAAACTGACCGGGCCAATCACTGTGCCGTTGTACAGTGGAAAATTTTGCTGTTGTAAGATGAATAATGCAGTGGTCCTGTGCCATCCTTAGACTTCAGGGACCCGATGTGAAAGCTCATCCGGGGGCCCGAGAGTTTTACTAGAAATACACATTGTATCAATAGGTCCAAAACTTGAACAGCCTGAAAGATTTAACTTAACGCTCTGAAACAACTTTTTTATTTTCACTCTTTCGGGGAACTTCTTGGCAGTTTTCATGTAATAATGTTTTACAACTTTTCTTTTGGTAATATTGTAATAAATGAGTATCACTTGTACTCTTACTATTTTTGCTAATTTTCATGCCACGTTCGTGTAATGTTTCACTGTTTTTTTTTTTCTTTTTCTTGTCTTTCTCTGCTGTTTTTTTCTTTTGTCTTTTTGGGTCGCTTTTTCATATCATTTTCTTGTAACTTTTCTTTTCACTGGTTTTCTTACTATTTTTGCAACTTTCCTGGTAATGTTTTGCTCATTTTCAGGTGATTGGGTAATCATGTGTAATTTTTTAGCTTCTGTTTCTGTTTCTCTGTAAGAAATCGAGTGAGTCTGCCCAGGTTTCAGTGGGTTAAATACTTGTGAAAGGCATCTGAACACAGCCCGTTTCTGATCCAGCATCACTGATCTGACATTTAAATATATTGTTTTAATAATTATAAACACAGATTTCTTGTTGGCATTTTTTTTTTTTTTTTTAGTTTTCTTTCAGGTTTTTGACAGAAATCAAGTGAATTTCAAAGTTTCAAATAGTTAATTGATTATTTTATTATTATTTTTTTTTTTTTAATTCTGATTGGTTGTTGGGGGCTCAATATTGAAGAGGGCGGGGCCCAGGCACTGTACTCTACCACAGTGGGCCTGGCAGCTCTGGAAGGGTCATTCAGTGTATCAGGCTACATTATACATACTTATTGTGTGTTAGCTTCTGGTGTAGTCCGGCCCTCACATTAATTATTCAGCACATAAACAACTCTTCAAGGGACCTGTCAATATTCTGCAGTCTATAGAAAGAAGTGTTGGAGAAGCAATTGTGACTGAGGTAAGCTGAGCATCTTGTCTTTATGTACATTTCACAGTGTGTATGAATATGACGACCTTCAGGGTTTCTCCTGTAATTTCTCTGCAGGGATATGGAGGATGCCCTGCAGCATGATTAAGAATTCCCTACTGGCTGCTGGCTGGTGCATTAGTATGGATGCTGAGTAGGTGAGAGTCCTCTCCTGACGCTGTGACCCTCCACTGCTGTCAGGTATGCAAAAGGCCTTCATCCAGACAGGGAGAAACTGCAAACACTAAAGGACAATAACAGAAGGAAACTGAAGAGGTAAGAGAGTGTGGAGAGCAAAGAGAGCCTAAAAACCTTTCCTCATGGTCCGCCCTGTGATACACACGCTATAGGCAGCCCCCTCCACCCTCCGTCCCTCTCTCTTTCTTCCTCTCTCTTCCTCCCTCCCCACACACATACACAAGCTCTCTCTCTCTCACACACACACGCTCTCTTTCAACCACACTATCACTCTATCGGCCCGAGTTCATTTCCATTCCGAGCGCTCCTTGCTGGTGGGTCAAAGCCTTGATTGTGTGGAGAGCTGATGGAGGCAGACTCTCACTTCCCAGTCCCTTTATTATGGAGGAGGAAGCTTCCCTGGCTCCCTCCTCTTACATCACAGCCTCTCCGCCGCAGGAGAGGGGATATAAATTCATTCATACAAGCCGCACCAGTCCCTGGATTGTTTTAAATGAGCCTGCTAAGGGATGATTCAGGTAAACAACTGGTGGAGCTGGGAGATGGCGTGGGGTGGGGTGGAGGGGCAGGGTGCAACGGAGCAAGCCGGTCCCGTTTGTTTTCTCCCGCAAATTACATGTGACCATAGGCAAAATGTGAGGAAACTGTACAACTTAAGCATTTTTTTTAACCAGATTCATTTTTCATCAAACCGCCTTGAGGGGGAAGTGAAGGAGAATGAGCATGAAAAATTCAACACAAATCAATACTCATTCAAAAAGCAAGGTTTAGGGGAAAAAGCGCTACATGGATTATTTTGCAGAGAAGTGAAAAAGGCCTCTTTTTTGGTTTGGTAATAGAGGATGCTCCGGATGGGAATTGGCAGGGAGCCCCTGACACCTTATGAGTCATATACAGTACAGGCCAAAAGTTTGGACACACCTTCTCATTCAATGCGTTTTCTTTATTTTCATGACTATTTACATTGTAGATTCTCACTGAAGGAATCAAAACTATGAATGAACACATGTGGAGTTATGTACTTCACAAAAAAAGGTGAAATAACTGAAAACATGTTTTATATTCTAGTTTCTTCAAAATAGCCACCCTTTGCTCTGATTACTGCTTTGCACACTCTTGGCATTTTCTCGATGAGCTTCAAGAGGTAGTCACCTGAAATGGTTTTCCAACAGTCTTGAAGGAGTTCCCAGAGGTGTTTAGCACTTGTCGGCCCCTTTGCCTTCACTCTGTGGTTTAGCTCACCCCAAACCATCTCGATTGGGTTCAGGTCCGGTGACTGTGGAGGCCAGGTCATCTGCCGCAGCACTCCATCACTCTCCTTCTTGGTCAAATAGCCCTTACACAGCCTGGAGGTGTGTTTGAGGTCATTGTCCTGTTGAAAAACAAATGATCGTCCAACTAAATGCAAACCAGATGGGATGGCATGTTGCTGCAGGATGCTGTGGTAGCCATGCTGGTTCAGTGTGCCTTCAATTTTGAATAAATCCCCAACAGTGTCACCAGCAAAACACCCCCACACCATCACACCTCCTCCTCCATGCTTCACAGTGGGAACCAGGCATGTGGAATCCATCCGTTCACTTTTTCTGCGTCTCACAAAGACACAGCAGTTGGAACCAAAGATCTCAAATTTGGACTCATCAGACCAAAGCACAGATTTCCACTGGTCTAATGTCCATTCCTTGTGTTTCTTGGCCCAAACAAATCTCTTCTGCTTGTTGCCTCTCCTTAGCAGTGGTTTCCTAGCAGCTATTTGAGCATGAAGGCCTGATTCACGCAGTCTCTTCTTAACAGTTGTTCTAGAGATGGGTCTGCTGCTAGAACTCTGTGTGGCATTTATCTGGTCTCTGATCTGAGCTGCTGTTAACTTGTGATTTCTGAGGCTGGTGACTCGGATGAACTTGTCCTCAGAAGCAGAGGTGACTCTTGGTCTTCCTTTCCTGGGTCGGTCCTCATGTGTGCCAGTTTCGTTGTAGCGCTTGATGGTTTTTGCGACTCCACTTGGGGACACATTTAAAGTTTTTGCAATTTTCCGGACTGACTGACCTTCATTTCTTAAAGTAATGATGGCCACTCGTTTTTCTTTAGTTAGCTGATTGGTTCTTGCCATAATATGAATTTTAACAGTTGTCCAATAGGGCTGTCGGCTGTGTAGTAACCTGACTTCTGCACAACACAACTGATGGTCCCAACCCCATTGATAAAGCAAGAAATTCCACTAATTAACCCTGATAAGGCACACCTGTGAAGTGAAAACCATTTCAGGTGACTACCTCTTGAAGCTCATCGAGAGAATGCCAAGAGTGTGCAAAGCAGTAATCAGAGCAAATGGTGGCTATTTTGAAGAAACTAGAATATAAAACATGTTTTCAGTTATTTCAGCTTTTTTTGTTAAGTACATAACTCCACATGTGTTCATTCATAGTTTTGATTCCTTCAGTGAGAATCTACAATGTAAATAGTCATGAAAATAAAGAAAACGCATTGAATGAGAAGGTGTGTCCAAACTTTTGGCCTGTACTGTATATGGAGGGAAATATATGTGTGTGTGTGTGTGTGTGTATATATATATATATATATATATATATATATATATATATATATATATATATACATATGATGATTTTGTGTTGTGATTTTGGACAAAGTTAAGGACCTTTAAATTTTGCAGTTACTGAAATTAATGTACAAACATGAGAAATAAAAATGTAAAAATGTAATAATTAACTAACATGTATGTTGGCCCATTGGGCAGTCTTGTGTCTCCTGTGCAGTATCTCTTCTGGACAGAGATCTCAGATGTTGTTCCTGCAATCTGCTGGAGCCACTCTCCCACTTCGGGGGCCACAGCCCCGAGAGCTCCGATTTTTAACCAGAATCACAATATCATTTCCTTCTGAATTGGCCCAAGTCACAGCAATGTCTCTTCAAAGTCCAGATACTAAAGAGAAGATTGTAATTCTGGGCTCACATCACCAGGATTTCCTTCTTACTAAATCCCAGAGGAGAAGAAAAACTAGTTTTCCCAGTTTTTGTGTGTGTGTGTGTGTGTGTGTGTGTGTGTGTGTGTGAATTTGCGACTTTATAATCTCAAAATTTCTGCGTTTTCTCCTGCAAATTTGTGACTTTTTAATCTCAGAGTTTTTGTTTTTTTTATCATCAATTTGTTGATTTTTTTCTCATAAATTTATCACTTATATCTCAGAGAGATTCTCTGCTATCTGTCTATCTGAGCCTGCCCTCCACTTTTCCTCTTTCTGTCTTCTTTCTTTCTTTTTCCTTTACTCTGACACTCTGATGAATGGAGATGAAGGCGAGTCCAAGGCGAATGATGCACCGCCTGATTTTTCAGCACGGATGTGACACTGGAATAATGTGAAAGCCATCAGAGTAATGAGGTGACACCGAGGCCCGATCCCCCCCTACTCTGTCTCTATTTGTTTGTGTCCTCAGCAGGCAGCGGCCAGCACCTTTCATTTCATCCTCTCATACGCTGCACCACCACAACCACCAGGGATGGGGGAGAAAAACTGATTCAGCATTTAATTATTCACTTGCAATTATTTTGTGTTTTATGGAAACACAGCTGGTGCAAAGCACAATCCAGGAAACAGGAGACAGTGGATCCACAGATTCAAAACGGGATCTGTGTGTACAGTTTGGAATTCTTTGTTTCATCAAAGTACTTTTCAAGCGTGTCCAAGAGTGAGACAGCATCCAGAGGTGACATCCAGCTCATTTTTTGGTTGAGTTTTGGTTTGTCAGTATGATTTTTAACCATATTTTGTCCTTAATTTAAAACAAATGAAATTTAAGAAATAATATTTTAATAAATAAAATATTTTAGAATTATATTTTGTATATTTATATTATTTATATTTTTATGTACATTCTCAAATTATGTTTTATCAGCTTTTTGAATAACTTTACATAATTATTTCTTATTTAAATGATTAAATTATTTATTTTTTTATAGTTTCATTTCTCATACATTGATTACAATTAAAATGAAAAAGTCCTTAAATTTGCATCACAAATGTTGAATCACAAGACTTATAAAATCACAATAATTACAGAATCACAATGCATATCCAGAATTTCCCTGGTTGGGATCAATAAAGTATATCTATCTATCTATCTATCTATCAGAACAGCACCTTTTCAGCTGTATTGTATTAGATAGATAGAGAGACAGACAGACAGACAGATAGACAGACAGACAGATAATTGTCATTCCACTGCACCAACATTCAGTGACATTCACATGAACCCATAAGAGCAAGCAAAACAATTCTCTATCCCTGACCCTTTCACTGATATTTTCCCCAGTAGAAATGTCCACAGATGGTGCTGCCATAGCACACAAACACCGCCTCAATACAAAGCACGGCTTCGGAGTCAAGTCACGTAAGCAACCTTCACATCGGCCTCAGAGGATGCGATCAGATAGAGTGTATGCATCTCAGAGCCGTTATGATCCAACATCCCGGGTGCCCCTCATGTCTAAATGAGAGCTCTTATCTTGGAGTTCATGGCAGCAACAGCTTCAAGTTCAGAGCAAAGAGTAAAGGGATGAATTTGTTCCTTGAACTCTGGAGGGGTGTAAAGGACCTATTACAGAACCTATTGCACTCCTCCTGTTCGGGCACGCTGTCTTGTATTAACCCTGTGCTCTCTTGCATGCTTATGGACTGTGATGTGTGAGATAATGGCAGAAAAGCTGCTTGCTAGGGTTCTCAACTCTAATCATCTGCCCAATTTCAACACATCAAAACACAACAGTGCTGCTGCGTTTAGGAAAACTAATGGGGGTGACTTTATTACGGTAATGGTATACTGGTGTGAAGAAAGTTTGACGTCTCTGAAAGTTCATTTTCACATCATAGTGGAATGAATGGAAACCAATGGCTGGAAAAAAAAGGGAGGATAAAGGTTTTCATAGTTTTTATTACAACTGTTTGTTTTGAGAAATGAAACATGTACACGCTAAACATGCTAAAGCACTTGCATGGTGCTTTAGCAGATGACAAAGTCTTAGTGGGAAGCATCTATCACATTAACCAAGTTAAATGAATAAATTAAATCACAACTATGAATGCTTTTGTTTCCTTCACACTTGGATACACTTGAAACTGTACATACACATCATATTTTGAATCTGTGGATCCACTGTCTCAGGGTCCCTGGTCTCTCTCTCGCTGTGTGTGTGTGTGTGTGTGTGTGTGTGTGTGTGTGTGTGTGTGAGTGAATGCCCAGGTCCTGTCATTCTGCCCCACCCCCATGTCTGGCCCATCTGCTCCTCCCATCAGCTCTGTCTTCTGCCTATCCAGCCCCTTTGAAATGAAGGAGATGGGAACCATGTGATGCTGGAGAACAAGAAAGTGCTCAACACTGAGCACTGACTGACTGGCACTTCAAGGCAAAAACGACACAGTGGACTGGCTTAGTGATGCAGCTACTAGAGTAATAAGAAACCCATTTCAAGCTTGGCTCAGGCTCCTCATCAGGCAGCATTAAGACTGCTGTTCTAATGCGCATATATCCATATATATCTATATCTATACATGTATGTATAAGATCGCAACTACACACCAAGGAAACTGAACATATGTGTATAAGAATAACTTGCTAAAGGTAAATAAAGCAAGAGAAGCTCAATTCCTCATTATGACCACCAAGCAAGGCAAGTTTACTTGTATAGCACAAGGCCATTCAAAGTGCTTTGCATAAAATTTAGAAGACATAAAAAAGATTTAAAAGACATAATTAAATCAGAGTCTAGAAACATAATTAGAAGGGCAAAATAAACATAAAAACAAGATTTAAAAGACACAGTTAAAGTCATTCTCAATACTTTTAAGGGAAAGGTCTGAGAGCATTTCACTTTGTCTACACAATTTATAAGTCAGGTCTCTGGGCCATAAGCATAACAGAGCCTCCTCGCAGATTCACCGCTGATATTGATCAGCTGAAGTGAGGCTCTTTCAGCTGATCCCACACGTCTTCCCGCAGGTTTAACCTCACTGTGGGGCTTATTGGTGTTGGGCAACCAGCACAAAGAGCGCCCAGGTTGAAGGTCCATCTGCCCTCTGTTTGTTCACGTATTCTCACCAATTGTGAACTATATTTTGCCCCACTGTTTTTATGTGGATATTCAGTTCCTTTATCATCTTCCACCCATCTATCCATTGTTTGCCACTTATCTGGGACCAGGTTGTGATGGCAGAAGGCTGAGGAGGGCAGCCCACACTGCAAAAAGTCAAAATCTTATTATATTATTTCAAGTAAAAATGTCTTATTTCTCGTCAAAATATCTCATTACACTTAAAATAAGACATGATCAGCTCAGAAATAACTTGTCTTTAGACAATTTTCACTTGTTTCAAGTGAAAATCTACTTGAAACAAGTGAAAATGAGCTTGAAACAAGAAACAAATTTTGCCAATGGAACAAGCAAATCAAATTTTTACTTGTGACACAAGGGAACAAGTAAAAATTTGCTTGTTCCATAGAAATAAGACATTTTTAATTGAAATAAGACAAATAATCTTGGTAAGATTTGGACTTTTTGCAGTGCATTGTTTTCCTCGGCCACATCCAGCAGCTCCTCCTGGGGGATCCTAATGCATTCGCAGGCCACCTCTGTAGGCCTCCGCAGCATGCCCAAGGTCTGTCCTGGGGTTTCTCCTCCCAGTCGGACGTGGCCGGAACACCTCTACAGGGAAGTAGCTGGGAGGGGTCCCATCCCTGAACCACCTCAGCTCCTTCTGGATGTCTGAGCTCCTCATCCTGTGCCTTAGGGTGCACCCAGCCACCCACATAGATGCTCGTATCCACAATCTCATTCTCTCGGTTACTACCCACAGCTCATGATCAAGCTGAGGGCTGGAACAAAGTTGGACCAGCAAATTGAGAGCTTTGTCTTCAGCTCCCTTTTCACCACTGCCTGACTGTAGCCACCAGACCAATCAGTCTGTGCCCCACTCCAGACCTCCAAACGTAAAAACTCTTTTAAAGCAGTACAAAGCAGTTAATCTCTCGTTCTTTCATATGCTATTTCTTCATAGGGGCACTAAGTATTTATCATCAGCTAATTATGAGACAGCCTACTGGTGTTGTTGCTTAATGACAGTTGTTCATTGCAGCTACACTATATTACCAAAAGTATTCGCTCACCCATTCAAATGATCAGAATCAGGTGTCCTAATCACTTGGCCTGACCACAGGTGTATAAAATCAAGCACTCAGGCATGCAGACTGTGAAACAAGACATTTGTGAAAGAATGGGCCGCTCTCAGGAGCTCAGTGAATTCCAGCGTGGAACTGTCATAGGATGCCACCTGTGCAACAAATCCAGTCGTGAAATTTCCTCGCTCCTAAATATTCCACAGTCAACTGTCAGCTCTATTATAACAAAATGGAAGCGTTTGGGAACAACAGCAACTCAGCCACGAAGTGGTAGGCCACGTAAAATGACGGAGAGGGGTCAGCGGATGCTGAAGCGCATAGTGCAAAGAGGTCGCCGACTTTCTGCACAGTCAATTGCTACAGAGCTACAAACTTCATGTGACCTTCAGATTAGCCCAAGTACAGTACGCAGAGAGCTTCATGAAATGGGTTTCCATGGCCAAGCAGCTGCAGCCAAGCCACACATCACCAAGTGCAATGCAAAGCGTCGGATGCAATGGTGTAAAGCACGCCGCCACTGGCCTCTAGAGCAGTGGAGACGCGTTCTCTGGAGTGATGAATCACGCTTTTCCATCTGGCAATCTGATGGACGAGTCTGGGTTTGGAGGTTGCCAGGAGAACGGTACATTTCAGACTGCATTGTGCCGACTGTGAAATTTGGTGGAGGAGGAATTATGGTGTGGGGTTGTTTTTCAGGAGCTGGGCTTGGCCCCTTAGTTCCAGTGAAAGGAACTTTGAATGCTTCAGGATACCAAAACATTTTGGACAATTCCATGCTCCCAACCTTGTGGGAACAGTTTGGAGCGGGCCCCTTCCTCTTCCAACATGACTGTGCACCAGTGCACAAAGCAAGGTCCATAAAGACATGGATGACAGAGTCTGGTGTGGATGAACTTGACTGGCCTGCACAGAGTCCTGACCTGAACCCGATAGAACACCTTTGGGATGAATTAGAGCGGAGACTGAGAGCCAGGCCTTCTCGACCAACATCAGTGTGTGACCTCACCAATGCGCTTTTGGAAGAATGGTCAAAAATTCCTATAAACACTCTCCTCAACCTTGTGGACAGTCTTCCCAGAAGAGTTGAAGCTGTAATAGCTGCAAAAGGTGGACCGACATCATATTGAACTCTATGGGTTAGGAATGGGATGGCACTTCAGTTCATAGTATGAGTAAAGGCAGGTGAGCGAATACTTTTGGTAATATAGTGTATGTCATCAACACTCATATTCTTCTGCAGCTGCCCCAAAACCAGCCACAGCTTAGCCCCTTGCTGACTGTTACTGCAGCCTCCTCCAGTGTTTGCTCAGCTGATTGGGATTCATGTGGAATAGCTGCTGCCTACCATTTGAGTGATTTTCTCCACCCTTGCTGCTATGTAATAAGCAGCACACCTGGGTGTCCCGGTGTGCTGCTGTCACAAGTTTGTCCCATCGTCCAAAGTGTGAGAAAGAATTGTTCAGAATGGCAGGGCTGTTATAAGCAGGGTACTGACATTATGGTTGATATGTAAAAAAAAAAAAAAAAAGCAATAATAGTAATAATTAGGGCCAACACACTAAAAATTCATGGTAACAGTTTTGGCTGGCTGAGAGGTTAGGTTGTTGAAAATGGTTGAACTTCAGTTGGCAGGGGAAGAAACATCACCACTAACAACTTTATTTCCCTTAGAGGCACTACAATCAAGGAAAGCTAGCCTGGTTGGCACAATAATTAAGATTTGATTAGAGCTGCCCCTATCTGGGTAGGATCAAACGGCACTTGTCAGTACAAAAAAGTGATTAAAAAGTGGGGAAAAACTGGGAAAAAGTGACAATGTTGCACTCACCATCTTCCAGTGCAAACTATACAAGAACATCGGCGCCCTCAGCTCTGTTCTCAGTGGCTGTGGATGGCGGCCAAAAGGCTAAGCCAGAAACTGCTGCCACAAATGCTCACATCCTTTTCAAGAAATACATCGATGGAAATATGTCACAGAGGAACTTCATGTTGTGACTCGCAGCAGAGCTTAGAGCCAAACACATGGCCGCAAAAGCTACACAACTTGTGCTCCCTGGTCCCAGCCAGTCACAGCAGCAGTTCTCCAAGAGAAGGCAGTGCCAAGTACAGAGAAACTGCGAGCAAAACAAAGCAAAGGACATTTGCTACAAGTGCCATAAGGCAGTGTGTGGGCTGTGAGCACCTGTGTGGGCCGCCAATGGCTCAGCCACAGGTGAACGTGTAATGTACACCCAATATGCTCCCACAGTAGTTAAAATACTATTTTAAACCTTATTTTCTTTTGTGGTGAGCTTGACTATTTTGCAGTAGTATTTTTGACATTTTTATTATTTATTATTTTTATTATTAATTCAGTTGAGATGTTGGAAAATTAATTTCAGGTTGGATAGTTTTGTCTACACTGCTGTTTTGTTTTCTATAAACTATAAGTGTGTATCTCTGCATCTCTGAGAATAAATAGTGATTAAGGGTTATGAATAAACCCAAATTTGAGCTGAAATTGAGCTGATTTTCAGCTTTTTTTTTTTTTTCTAAACATATATCCCAACCTGTTATCCCACTTATTATCCTATGTGGCTTGCATTTATTTGTCTGTGTACAATGCACTACAGTGAAAAGTTCCCTGTCTAATTAGCTCCCTAAACTGTACAGCACTTTAAGCAGCTTCTGCTGTTTTTAAATGTGCAATATAAATAAATTTAACTTAATAAATAAGTTAGAGTGCTGATATAGGATACTGTTCCCTGCTTACAGAGTGCATAAACATTTATATTTATGTTACATTTATATTTGCTCATGTTATGTTTTTTTTAAATAATTAAAAAACATAAATCCAGTAATTCAGGAATTCTGGCACTTTGAGCTGGCACATCGGTGGGCAAACAAGGAATCTGATGGCCGGTGACTGTGAAAAGTTGCCAACAAGCTTGTTGGCCATCTGCACATGATTCAAGTTTACCAAGCTACTCAGTTCTCCAGGAAGCAAATCATGCTATAGCAGTCTGAACACACATTGAGGCTTATGAATTACATTTTAAAGATCAATGCGTTCTTACAGATAAATAATAATTCAATGACAGTGCAATTCACATGGAAAAGCACATTTCAAACACATTTCAAATAGTTTCACTTTATAAACAGCATAAATTGCTGATCAACTCTGAAATTATTAAAGAGATAGTTCACGTATTTTGAAAAATGTGATATTATTTCACCCCCTTGGATACTGGCTGGATGCTCCAAATGCTAACTGTTAGCCTCCTGCCATTGAGGTGGACTTCCCCCCAGCTAACACTCTGAAAAACAGACATCCTTAATCCAGTCAAAGAAGGTTTAACACCACTTAGCAAGTGTTTCTTTCCAAAACTAAAATTCATATATAATTAATGAGTGCACATGGATGATCATTTTGTTCAAATTACTGTTTATAATTGTATTTTTCCTGTGAAAAATCATCATCAATGAACATCCAGAAAGATCCCATAACTTCTGAATAAGCAGCTACCACAGAGACAGAAGTACTACTGTGTTTTCTGCTGTGTTTTTGCACACTGTTTTTGCACAATACTACTGTTTTTTGCACTACCTCATATTGTGTATGGTGTATTATATTGTGTATATTGTATATAGTGTCCCTTGTTCTGAATCATCTCTCCTAATGCTGCTGCCTGTAATACCTGAATTTCCCCTATGGGGATAAATAAAGTGTTATCTTATCTTATCTTATCTTAAAAGACAGCTGGTATGTAATGTTGTGGCTTCTTCTTTTCCTCTGCTCCCCACCATCACACCTGTCATGTACCTTTCAGGCACCTGCCAGCCACCATAGTAGCTGAGGACCAGCGAGGTGATTTGTTATCCCCCGGTGATGCATTTTGGTTATTTGGCTAGCAAGGGTGAAGTCATGCTACACATCATCAAACTCAAACTTTGTGCAGTTCATTTAAATTATTTTAGTGGACTCCATTTCTATAGCACTTTTCTTGTCTACTGACCACTCAAACCACTTTACAATGTTTGCCCAACATTCACCCATTCACACCCACATTCACACACTGATGGCAGATGCTATCATGCAAGGTGCCAAGCTGCTGTTACATGTTCAGTGCATTGCTCAAGGACACTTTGACACTCTCTCTGAAGGAGCCAGGAACCCTCTGATTACCAGACGACAGCTATACCTCCTGAGCCACACCACCCTTCCTGAGCCATGACCGTTTAAGGTGATTATCTTTAAGAATGTTAGCTGGGGGGAAGGCCTCTTCAATGGCAGGAGGCTAACAGTTAGCATTTGGAGCATCCAGCCAGTATCCAATCCAATGAGAGGAAGACAGCACCACTACATAACAGTCCTATATAACAGCTAGGGGCAAAGTGAAATAATATCACAAAATATGTTAAATGTCCCTTTAACATGCCCACAAAGCATAGAAGCTGAACATGTAAATAATGTAGAAGTCCAATCTACGTCTGCAGTAGCTTCAAAATCAATTTTTCAGCTCGGCTTCTGCCAGGGGCCACAATCAGTCTGGCCTCTCTCTGTGTTGATATCATGTGAAAATGTGGCGGCTTAAATGAATCTCCTCGTCCCAGGCAAAATCAAAAAAAAGGTTGATTGGAAGATTGCTGTAGGACTATCTGGAATGTTTGAGTGCAAATTGCTGATGGCCTCCTGACCTTAGGGGCGCCAGCTGTATCTCCCTACCTTAATGGCCAGGTTTATGGATAAATCCCATAAACTGGCTTTCCCATTTAGCATGGGGCACTTTATCTTCTCTGCAACAGCCAAACAGAAATCAGTCCAAATTGAAAAGATTATAATCTACATGCTTTGCTCTGTATGATTTTTTTGCACCCTGTTATAGTCTGTGTGCTTTTCAGTTTTCAGTCTGTATCGTGTTGGTGTTGCTATGTTTAAATTATTGATAGTTGTACTATTCCAGGTAAACGCTCTCTAAACTCAATGAGGCTTCAAAGCAGAAATGATGCAGCAGGCTGTACACTAGTTCCTGTTTGGCACCTCCCTCGTTATCTTTAATACATCCAAATATAGCTTATGTGCCACTGGAATGTTAGTCAACAGAAATCCAAGATGATAGGAACTTAATGATTCTCCTACCTGTATTTATAGCTTGCCAGGCCAAGGTGACTTTGCAGGGTTGCATTGCAGCAGCAGTGACTCAGTTTCATCGGTCTGGATAATAACTCACTATTACCCTACAGGGACAGCATTTATGTAAATATGTATCCCAAAATAAAGCCTGTCCTCCCACGTCAACTATATATCAGGTGTCCGATTTCTCAGCCATCCATCAAGAATAACATCAGCCAAAGCGTTATGAGTTATGGCTTTGAGGTGGTGTAATTTTTTTCTGTTGTGCTGTGAGCGTCTGTGAGTTGTGATTGTTGTATCAGTGATGACAAGGGCAAATTCAATCAGATGGACAAAGTGGAGAGTCCTGTGAGTTTTATGACAAAAGCCCTTGTCGGATAGGATTTGTTTTGCAGAGGGATGTCAGGTAATTTCATGTATCACAGATGTCCTCAATGATTTTAGTCCTGTTTGACCACGTCTGTGTTTTTTACAGATGCCCTTGGTGATTATTACAGAGGAAATTACCTATGGTTTTTCATCAAACTCAGAGATCCTCTGATAAATTTAATCCTGTCTGAATGGATTGTGAATGGAATTAACAGAAATTGTTACTGGCATTAGGACTGCTGTTGAATACCATAGGCAAACTGTAAGAATGTTGTTATGGACAGTCTCACCGTTTCAGTTGGCTTGGCTAGCCTCACAACACCTACAAGTTATAGGCTGCTGCCTGTTGGGAGTTTATCTTCAAGCATGAAGAAAATCAGGAAAAAAACAGGTAAAACCGGGGTAAAAAATCTGTGAAGAGAGCCCGATCCTGTAATGTGTTTAGATGGACGACAGTGTCAGGTAGGCACTCCCATCTCTGTAATATTAGGGAGAAATTACAGAGATTCTAATCCTGTCCAAATGGGTACATGGAATTACAGACATACTAAAACTGAGTTGGGAAAATGAATCCCCTCTGAACAGGGCTGCAGTTTACTGACATAAAGTTTTGAAAGTCAAAGCTTCCTCTCAAGGATATGCTCCATCATCCTTATTGGTTGGAGAGCAGCATACAATTTAATACTCGTACACAGTTGACACTAGGATGCTGGATGAATTCTGAAGTGACACATCTGTCGGTTCTTTGTTGCTGAAAATAATTGCATTGTTCCTCTTGGGTATACATATAGTGATGGAAGCAATGGCAGACACAGCTGAATGTGGCGTGTGCTCAGTACAATAAAGTGTGGGATACATATATGTTTATTGAGGAGACAGCAGCTGGGATTATGCAGTTCATCCAAGGTGTAACAGAGGCTTTACGTCACAAGGATGTGTCATTCCTGATTTTTCTTCAGACACATTTACTCTAATCCACAGGCAAGGAGCTTCCCTGCAGAGGCAAAATGAGTCTTAGTGTAGTTTGTATTCCACTGAGGGAGATATCCATCCTAGTTATAGAGAGACAGAAGGTGCAATAGGAGCCTTTATGAGTTTCCTATCCAAGGCAGGACTGCCATTACTCAAGCCATGTCAGTGCTGATCTCAGCTCCGACACTGTCCCTGCTGAATGAGGAGCTGAATATGTACGTCCCAGGTTATCAAATCTGCCAAACCCCGCCGCGAGGGCTGTGGGACTGAATCAGACCTAGCATTGCACCTGCATGCAGTGGCATCGTTTCTCTCCTTTCCTTACCCTGTGGATTAACATCATCACAAGTGCCACAAGGCATAAAGGTCATATGAACATGTCTGTGAATGTCGGTGCACTTCTACCCATTCTCCAGTGGCTAACAGGAAATGGGGTAGGTTGTAACTCGCCTAGCTGTGCACCTGGACAAATCTCATTCATATATCAGGCTCAGAATGTGATCAGATAGGACACTTTTTCTTTATCTCTGCCAGGCAGGAGGCTGGAGGGATATTGCTTTTGGTTGTGTGTGTCTGTTCGAGTGTGTATCTGTCCGCTGCTAATCTCACTTCATAGTCTGCCAAATATCTAACTGAACAATATCAGCCTAATATTTTTAATGAACAATTAAGACTGTATCATGATTCAAAACTTTTGAAAATGAGCACCAGAGAAGACGAGATAGGCAGGCGGTGTCTCCATATTTTCCCCTTTACCCTTCTAAGTGAAAAAAGGTGGTTCTTCTGTCCTTGTGTGCGTATATCTGTCTGCAGCCAATCTCACATACTGCTGGGCAAATCAGCCTAAAATTTTTGTGCACAGTTATGACTGTATGATCAAGGACCTGTTGTGGCTGTGGTTCTTTGGAAACCCTGTTTTAACCAGCACAGTGCTAATTCATCTGCTGTTTTTTTTTTTTTGCCAAAGTCTGAGCACTGCAGAAAGGGAGATACACAGGCAGTGACCCCGTATGTTCCTTTCTCCCAGTAGGTGAAAAAAGGGGAGGTTTGTCAGAGCACCGAACAAGGGGAGATACACGTGGCGTTTGAGTGCGCTCTTCTAGGTCTTACTGAAATGACTGTAAATATGAGTTGCCAAATGGGAAAAAATATATACTTCACAGATTCCAAGTGGCATAGCTTCCAAGTGTTGCAACACAGAGGACAAAAAAATCAAACATTTTCTGCTGCCGTTTATCTATTATGGTTGCTGGGCATTCCAACCAGTTAAACAAATGAATGCTTTCAAATTGTAAAAAGCAAGGTATCCTCAATAGTTATGCCACTTTGGAAGCCAGATGACCGAAAAGAGCAGTGAAGGTGAAACCAAAATAAATATGTGTTGCTGCACATCCTTCAAAAAAAATTTTCAGCTTTGTGTGTTTTCTGGTCTACAGTACATGTACAGTACTTCGTTCATTTTGGAGAAGTACACTCTAGGTAAAACTCTTGTCTTTGCAACAGTATGGACCAGTTTAATGGACCAAATTTGCAGCAGGGAATGTGGATGGAGCGTGAGGCTGTCCCCGGTGGAGGGGGGAGCCAGAGGCTTCATTGGCAGCTCAACATCGTGCCTGCTCAAGGACCTGGGACTGCGGGGAGCCAGACTGAGCAAAGCCACCAAAGAGCTCTCGGAAGAACCTGAAAGAGCAAGCCATTGGCTCTGGCTGAAGCGACGAGACAAGGCTTGAGGGGGCAACACCTAAATAAGTTGAGCTGCAGGGGGTGTCAGGGAGACGTCCCTGATCACTGCCCCACCACCACAAGATGTTCTGGGCTAAGGAGTGAAACATCGATAAGTGGTGGTCCCCAGCTGACGACCCTGCAGCTAAACTTTTTGGTATGCGGTCAGCCTCAGGCCTGGCTCAGGGAAGGGGACGTCCCTGCCATGCACAGTCCATCATGGGTTGGAGGTGCGACAAGCCAAAGGCCTAGCAGGAAGACCACCTCACTGTATTGAATAATGTGTTGCTGTACATCCTTCAAAATAATTTTTCAGCTTTGTGTGTTTTCTGGTCTACAGTACATGTACAGTACTTCGTTCATTTTGGAGAAATGCACTCTTGGCGAAACTCTTGTCTTTGCAACAGTATGGACCAGTTTAATGGACCAAGTTTGGTGGATGCATTACACTTGAGTTAGAGTATGACACTGCCAAAACTGAGAACACAGCTAAAGAAAAGAAATGTTCACTCAGTTCCCTAAAACCTAATCCACCCATTGGTTTGGAGGAGACACCTTGATGCATAGAAATGAAGCCACAAGTGTCTTAGTGACTTTATATTTCTTGCACATACTGCTAGTCGTAGCTTAGTATGGGCTCCTACACCAATGGAGTCTGTATTTCATGTCATTTCCTCATCAGCTCGGTTGCTTTGGAGCCTCCATGCAGTCTTGTCAGCTCGTGATAAGCCTGTAGTGATTAGCCAAGCAGGGTAGTGGTCTCTGGAGGGACCAAATGATCCTGAAACGAAACCATGATTTCACACCATGACAGTGATGAGCTCCACTCAAGCCTATACTGTCGGTCGGCAATGGTGCTCTCTGCATTCATTTTCAGTTTATCTGCATAATTTGTAGGGATACATCTCTGAAATGCTAATGTTAACTGAAGGATAGCTGGAAATGCTTTTGAATTCTTTAAAAGGTCAGCAAAAATACAACAGGCATCTGGAGGCACCAAAACAAATAGGAATTGCACATTAGTTTGCTTCCCTTGAGGCCTCATTAAGGCTAATTGATTGATTTGCCGAATAGTTTAAGCACTACCAAGAGCATGCCGGTGCTGAACAGTCATGAGAAAGACCCACCACTTTTCAACCATTTGTAAATTTCAAGCTGTCTTCAGTTTTACTATTAATCCAGATGCAAGATCAGAGGAGGGAGCAAAGCTAATGAAACAGTAGGTCCATGCTGATTGGCGCTTTGTTGTCCTTGGGGGGGATTAGTGTGAAATGTATGAAGGGTTGCTGGGGGCTGACGTCCAGAGTCTCCCTGCCGTTTGAGGCCGCTCGGCACACCCACTGGACCCCTGATCTCCCCACCAGTCTGCAACAGGATAGAACCCAGGGCCTGTTTACATCAGCAAAGCCCTCCTCTTTCTTTGGTCCCTCTCCATGGGGAGCTTTCATTCTGTCTTTTTGATTTAATATCACATGAGAAAGAGAAGCGTGTGTAAGTGTGTGTGTGTGTGCGTATGAGAGAGAGAGGGAGAGAGCGAGAGAGTTATACACTTGGTTGTAATTACTCCCTGAGGGACCTCGCCTCCCCCAGAGATATTTGCCTCAGTAGGAAAACAGAAGCAACCATGGATTTCACCTGAATTACGATCAATGCCAATGAGTTTAACCACATTTAAGCGTGGTATCTGTGTCTGATTTGAGTGTGTTCTCACTTTTAATTAAACCAGAGTGCTGAAATCAAGTCAGTGTGCTTTATACGTCTTAGAAAACTGTTGAGCAAAATCTCTGTTCTCTGCTCTGCTGTCATCTCTCTTTGAAATACATGAATATCACCTGTATAAGCACTTATGTTCTCTTGTTTGATTGCCTGTCACCCATCTGCTCAGTGTGGAAAGCAGGATTTGGTACACGAGAGCTTAGGCAATTATCAAACCTCAGCTGGGATTTGACATTAGCGACAAGGTTAGTATAATGTTAGCAAAGACTGTGCTACAAGCTAGAGTGTGGACACCCAACCCAAGCTGGCAGGGATCCATCGGGAACCCAACAGGTCGGGCGATGTTCAAGCAAAAATTTAGAAATTATGTTCTGGTTTGGGTCGGTTTGGTCTTGTCTGCGTTAGTTTAGTGAAACTCTAATATAAAATAAAGAATGATGGACCTGGATTAAATGATGGAACTACTGTCTGTTTTGGCCACCTCCCCGTAGGCTATAGTGCTGGAGTTTACGTGATGACACTGAATGCAACACGTAAGCTATTTCAGGCAGTAAATGTAATTTAGCAATGAAGCCCAAGATTCGGGCTCGGGTCACATTTTGACAAAAAATAAAGAATGCCTGTCAGGTTTGGGTCCGGCTCGGTTACAATGCTATTGTCTCTGGTTGGGTTCGGACAAAAATATGTGGCCTAATCCGCACTCAACTATTAGCTTCTCATAGTCGACATCTGCAAACTGGCAAATCTAGCCGATAAGCATGATCAAACATACCTATTACCTAATATAACTCTTTATATGCTTCAAACTGTGGTAGTTAGGTGAACTTAGTGGAGAGGAAAAGTATCTTTAAAATTTAAACGGGTAATGGACACTGGCTGAAACACAAGATGTCTTTCTGCTGTTTTGGTCCTCGGTACAAAACATTTCCCCTCTGAGAAAGAGTGACTCACCAGTAACTGGTTTATATGGCCTGATACCATAGCAACGGATCACATAAAAATGGCCCCCACTCCGACCATCCTGGACTGTTGATTTGAATAGGAGAGAGTATTAGAATAGAGCCCAGAAGCAAAATAAACCACCAATTCATTCAGCTTTGATGAGTGATGTAATGCAACATCTTGAGAAAGAAGATTTGAGAAAATCAAGTGTTCAGAGGAAAACTAAGCATATAGAGCAGGACATTACTTTTCAAATTATTTCAACAATGCTGTAACAAACTAACCTGAGAAATGACTTTTTTGGTAGATGGGGTGAGATTCTACAACTATTGCTGGTGTTATTTGTAATTCACTTTTTTATTTGTATCATTTATGTTCTGCTTGGCATTTCTACCATTCTTTTATAATGGAGACTCTAGTCTTTGTAACAAAACTCCAGTAAAAATTTAAAAAAATAAAGCAGAAAGCTGATGTTTTATAACGACCCAGTGAGCCACATCGATGAATGGAATGATCTTACCTCCTCAGGATTAGACCATACAGAATTATCATAGAACACCAGCGCTATTCTTTACACATTAATGCAGGCATGACACACACATGCTCTAAGACACCATGAGGAGCTAATGATAACGTTTCAGTGTAATCTCCGTAACTGCTTTATCTGCCATAACAGGCTTTCATTCAAGGTACATTAACATTTTCTAGAGTGCCGAACATGCAGACAGATGACTTATGAATTCATGTTCTCGGTGTCCTGTGGTGTTGTGGAGGACTTACTGTATTAAACGTCTCTTTGTGTTAGACTTTGTGCTATTCTTAACCAGACCCTCCAACTGAATTACATCCATAATGCACATATATTTCATCTTTAATAATTTACATAATTTCTTTTACATCTGAGTCACAATTCATGCAGAATGGGATTTTTGTTTTAATGTTGTTCAGTCAGGGGTAATAATTGTTGTAAAGCTATGATTATAATAAAATGTGTCACCTACACCTTTTAATTATTTATTTCAGTCAAAGAATTGTGGTTTTCATCACTCAACATCTGGTCTTTATTGAGCAGCATATAACTTGTAAAGCCAAGTAAAGGTTATATAATTGAGAAAGCAACTATTACTATGATTGTCACACCTAAACTGCAAATTTATTCTCCTATAATTCATTGTCTGTGAATGCCATCAGTTTTAATGCTATCAGACAACAGCAAAATGAACTGCACCCCATTCAAAGTTGGAAATCTTAGTTGGTAGATTGTAATTACAGCCTCTGTGCTTCAGTGGCCCAGCTCAGAAAAATTAACCTACAGAGAAACACAGACATGTGAGGGCATTTTCACACCTAGAGTCTGTATTTTGTGGTTCAAATCAGTGGAATAGCTCCTATTTTGCTGCACTGTTCATTTGGTCTGGTTTGGTTTCACACAGCAAAAACTTCAAACTAACCAAAATGAATCATCACAAGCCATGGGCCTCACCAAGGGGTTAAACTGTTCTCCATTCTAAAGCTATGTCAGTGATATTGTTATTTTAGCAGGTGCACATGCAAAGAAATGATAAGCATTGGTGGTGGACTTTTAGACTATATCTGTCACAGTGGTGCTCTGGACTTATTTCTATTGTGTTCAGAGTTTTGTGTTGAACCTTGGTTATTTCCCAGTTTTTCTGTCATTACGGCATTTTTGCTTTGACATTCTTTTCAAAATGTCTTGCAAAAGCAGTGGCTCAGTAACTCATAGATCACTTTTCATCCAGTCGTCTGTGTGAATATCATCAGGCTGGCTTTAGAAGTTTCCAAAGTACAGAAACTGCTCTGACAAAAGTGGTCAGTGATTTACTACTTGCTTTGGACTCACAGTTTCAATATCAGTGCTCTCATTGCAGCACTCGACATGATTGATCACCACATTCTATTAGATCCACTGGAAAGTGGATCTAATAGAATGTGGTGCACAACAGCTGTTCATAGATCACATAAGGGGCAGTTATGGTGTACCACAGGGATCTGTGTTTGGTCCCATTCTCTCTATTTACTTGTAACCCTTTGGTACATTAATCACAAACTAGGTCTCCATTCCTATGCCGATGATACTCAGCTTTTCATTTTCATTAAGCATGATGCCTGTCATCAGCTGGTGAAGCTGGAAGAATGCCTCTTCGAAATCAAGCAATGGATGTCATCTAACTTCCTCCTTTCAAATGCTGAGAAAACGGAAATGCTAGTTCTTGGTCCAAAGTAGATCAGAAACACATTTGGTGATGTCGCTCTGAACTTTTACAAAGCCAAAGACTTGGCTTTGTAAAATTTCTGTGTCTTATTTGATGCTACTCTCTCTTTTGGGAAACATATCAATGATATTACAAAGATTGCATATTTCCATTTATGAAATATTGCAATACATTCTGTTCTTGGTTGATGCTGAAACACTTTCATTGTAACACCCTTTTCTCTGGTTCACATAATCCACCATTAGCAAATTACAACTTCTCCAAAATACTGCTGCTAGGAATTACTTTTACTGTTGAGTAATTGGTAAAGTAACTTGATTACGACTGAGTGGTAAGATCAGCCTATATTACGTTTTCTGAGTAACTTGCCCATTTCTATTTACCACACAGGTATCTTGACGGATAAAGGTCATTTGATGGTGAAATATAAGTGTATTCTGAAGATATATCACAAAAGTGATGCTATACCACCATGTTGACCTGAGGTCAGACAACTGCATCTTTGAAACCTCAGGGCTGAGAACCAACCATTACATCTGGTTTCTTTATCTAACATGTTTATGACCTGCTGTCATACCCAGATGTACAGGCCTAATATTTTTATAGTTGCCATGCGACACAAATCCTAGTGCAGCATTTTATAATAAAGTACATTGTTGTATAAGCAGTTCTTGTATATGCCTTAGCCAATTTTTCATCTGTCCATTTGCCAACAGTTTGCTACCATTTGATACAGAATATGGAGCAGGCATAATGTGTTGCTAAGTTATCCTGGCACAGCCTTGCGAGATCAAATTGGTTTGACTTGTGAAAGTAGTCTGGCCACTCTTCAACAGAAGCATTTGGTTTCCTACCAGAAACTGCTGGACCAATCAGCGCACTTTGAGGGAACACAGGTGTGGGTGTAGGTAATGATGGCACTCACTGACCTGGGAAACAGACACAACACAGAACATCAACATAGATTTTCCTCTACAGAAACAGTAAAAAAAAATGCTCACTCACTTTTGCCATAACAGTTGCTGCTGTATCATGTTCTTTGATTGGACAGTTAGCTACTGACTGACAGAAGACTGACCCAATCACCTGCCATGTATTCTTGTAAACACCTGCCTTGCTGCCACACTTTTCCAAACAGATTGAATCTGACAGCCCAAACTGTGTTTCATGTAGTATACAGTGGTAACAAAATCACAGTATGGCTGTGCCAGGCTATAGCTAAGCAGCCAAACATTACACCATATTCTGTATTCTCCACTGAGGAGATCAATGCACCTGCAGAGTTGAGATCACTTAAAACAAGCTAATTATGATTACATGTCATTGTTATGAATCAACTGATATTTTGGACATTTTAATTAATGGTTGTCATGTTATGTCACCCAAGCATGTTTAACAGTGCAACAGGCACTATGCTGAGTTGATGAAGAACCAGATTGTTAGTGATGTTAAAAATGCTAGTAACATAATGTGGCAGCTGGCCTGGATTGGACAGCTTGTGGCTAGGTGGTGCTCTTATATTAAATTAGTGCAAAAAATGGATCATGATCAGCTTAAGGGGCAGTCCACCCATGTGATCAGCGCCTGGGGAAGTGAAGTAACAGACCGAAAATGAATGCCACCGAAGGCTAAGAAGACTGCCAAGAAGCTGTTAAAACATTGTCACCCATACTGATTTGGTTAAATAGTTTTGTTGGAATGAATTAATACTTTCCACTCAAAATGCATGAGCTAAGTTTTCAGTATGAGAACTGACAGCATGTGACAGTTACAAAGCTGCAATGTTGCAGCTACACCAGGGTGGGAATCAATAAAATGAATTAACTCAGTAACACCTGTCAGTTTAAGAGTAGATGAGTTCTCTCTGCATGTGACAGTTGAGGCTGTAAAATTTGTTCTACTGGTAAGAAGTGAAGCTGTACTGATGTGCATTTTGAGTTAAGAAATCTTAATTTCTATCTACAAGTAAAACTCTACAGGACTGTATCAGTGTGAATCAAGCTGATGCAAAGAGGAGGCGTTCTTAGTCAACTTGCCCCAGATATAGAGGAGTTTACATTTTTGTAAAATAAATCTACTATTTAACTTCCATAGAGTGAAGGCGAGTGCACTTTGTCAGTGTCATGCCCATAATTTCTGTGGCGATCCTCTCTCATCCTCATCAGCTTTTGTCTACTTCTCTGTGGTGAGACCTGCTCTGTGGCTGGCAGTTTTAAGGCCCTGCTCTGCTCAGGCGTTTCCTGCAGCCCTCTGCCTCAGTGACACTCTTCTGTCACGAACTGCCTCCCTGAGTTAAAGCCCCATGACTGACATGATGGCTTCCTCTCCCGCTACAATTCTCTGTGGCATGCAGCACTGTTAGCCCACTTAACAAACCCAGACCTCTTTTGAAAGCCTGCCTTGCACAATTGGTACTAACCTACTGCCACCACCTGAGAATACACTGGAGAGCCTGAAGTGCACAATATCATCAATACATCTATCCCTATTGACCGGTCTGGGTCACAGTGAGTGTCTTTAGAGAGGACACTCAAAACAGGATTTAGTCATTGCAAGGGTGAGTGACTGTGACGTGAGTATGTGAGCTCGTACCTGAACACAGCAGCACCAGCTGGGTTTGCAAACAAATATGTTTATGCCAAATATATGGATCAAATTAGAAAAGCTTAATGGATACAGGCAAATTTGCTCAGTACTGGAAAAATGCTTGCTTGAGGCAGAAAAGCTTAAAGGAATAGCTTGAAAAAAAAAAAAAAAAAAGATGATATTTCACTTCCCCCCCAGCTGTTTTGTAGGACAGTAGTGGTGCTACTACGTACTCTATTTGTGTGTGGATAAACAGTTTGTTCCTTTTCATAAATACTGAAAATCATCATTACTCGCATCACTTCCTGTTGGCCCCTTGCCAGTTGAAGACCTGTAACCGTGGTAACCTGTGTCAACCTCTACCCGCATCTAAAATGACAGCAAGCGTAAACACGATGGCCCTCTTGAGTTTTGGGCTGTTCTTCTGTTCTGTGGGGCTGAGGCTGCGGGTAAACTCGTCTTCATTGCCAATTAATTGCTAAATAACTGAAAACTATGAGTAACTAGTTCAGCGTTCACTGCCATACTCAGGTGCCAACATTACTGAGAATTAATAACTAGCATGCAGCTTATGTGTAATTTCATGATTAGTTTCCCCTCATTAACTTAAAACTACCACATTGTGGGATATGTATGCCAGCTTAGTTTCCAGTGTTTGCATATTGTAAAATTTCACCAGAAATAACATACAATTCACATATTATTAGATTCATACAAAGATTTTGGACACATTAAAAAATCTGACTATTGATACTATTTCAGACGCAGCCAAAGACTTGAGACTGTTTACACTCATTGCAGCAATTCCACACTTCAAATGTGGCTTTTTTCTTAAAGATTGCCTGTAGAATGTCACTTTGTATTGTATTGTTGATGTATGACGATTGATTGGTACAGAAGAATAATAGTACATGTTGTTTGTAACATGTATTATTATTACAGGCCGTGCATTATGGTTGTATGGCCTGTAGTTTATTCATTAGAAAAAAGTCAAATGCATTTTTTTTTTCATTCAGCTGAATGGATGGAATATATTTGACATTAGCTCGTACCAAATAAACATATCAGGTTGCCAAACAGTAATCAATTCTTTAAATACGCTCCAATTTGTAGTAACTTTGTCTTTTGACATCCAGGAAGCCAATTTATGCTCTTCAGCAAGGTTGATGGAAACTAATCCGTGTTTTATTTTTTTCAGCACTTAAAATTTGCTTCACAGTTGGGTGGAAACACACTAAGAATGCCTCTTAACCTGCAGTCATATCAAAAAATGACTCGACTACAAGGACAGCGTGCCATAAAAGGCTTCTCCAGGCTCATTGTGTTCCCTGCTAATCGACACTTACAGAATTAGCTTTCACCAGTGCATATGATTAGGTAATGTGAGAGTCCCTTGGCACTGTCCTTTACAGATTACAGCAGGAGTGATTGAATTAGCGAGAGCTGATGAGTGGCAGGAATGCAGCATATCTACAGTGGACGCACTGCACGCTTCTCATAAACACCAAATATCAGCACTCAGTTCATTTTCTGCTTGCAAATGAGCCCATGGAACACATGACGCATTTACTAATGTTTTGATGCAGTAAAAGTGAATATTAAAAGTGATGATGTGCTTACATCTAAGCAACTTAAACAGATTAGTAGACTGGTCAGATGTTTTCACTGTGGCACGAGTTAGTGTCATGTGCAAGACATTCGGCTGTTATACCTGACACATACATAGACTTCATTCTGGCATTAGTGAATAATACATGAAAGCCTCTGAAAGGGACAAATGATGTTTCATAAAATATGAAATGGTTTTCAACATGTCTTAGCCCTATGTGATCCTGAGCATGGGGGTGTTGGTGAGCTAATGAGGCAGTAGCCCTGTGATGTCCCGCTGAAACCTAGCAGGAACGTTCTGTTTTTAATAGAGTATCATGCTGACCGAGTCCCATTAGCGTCTACACTCGACCAACAACAACTCCTTGCTCCTCCTCCTCTTGCTTTGTCTCCCACAGTCAAAGAACAGAGAAGGAACTATAGATTGGGTGCCATTTGGTTCATCACATGTGATTTCTGATTCTCTGCTGGCCTGTTTTGGACAAAACTGGGGGAATGACTGATTTTGATTGAGACTGACGTCTGGCATTTTGAAATCAAACCTGATTGGCTTACCACAACACTACCAACAGGCCAAAAATTTTAGCAAAATTTGCGCTAAAAATTAGGCCACCCCTTTATTAGAACAAGGCCTGGTGTAGAAATTTGCAGGAAAGGTAGTGCTGAAAGCATAGTAGCAAAGGGTCAAAAATAGAGCTCAACTAAACCTGATGCAAATTTCAGGTGTAGGAACAATTTACAAATGGAAATACTAGGCGCTGCAGATATTAATTTCTCTGTGCTCAGAAAGAGAGGCATCATAGATACAGTATGTGTCTATTAAACAGTTCCTCGTTATGAACTACCTAACAGTCACCTAACCACCCACCCTTACAAGCAAGTTTTTTTGTATTCAGTGCATGTTTTTGTGTCAGTTTTTTTCCCTGCTTTGTTTTTGTTTATGCTCCAATACAAATAATAATAATAAAAAAAAACAAAAAAACAAAAGCAAATGAAAAATGCATGTCAAAATTTTAAAACGAACATATGCATATCTATGAGCTCTTGCACCTACACTGTAAAAAAAAACCCGTTGTTTTTACGGAAAAAAAACTGGCAGCTGTGGTTGCCAGAATAATATTGTAAAAAATACAGCAGAGTGTAAACCACATTACTGAAGCAACTGTAAATTTTACAACTTAAAACTGTTATCATTTACAAAATAACATTTTAAAAATGACATGCTGAACTGGTAAATTCAACATCCCTTTTAAGTCAAATTAGCATGACCATGCCGTTATTAAAGCCATTTTTTTCTGTACAATTTACATGTGGTGGTTGCTTATTTTACATCTAATCCCATTAAATTTCACTGAAAAACTTCAGACAAAAGGCATTATTAAACAGTAAAGGCCTCATTATAAGATAGTAATTTTTACTGTTTTTTCCTGCTAATTTTATTAAAAGGTTGTGTATTTTGTAATATTAAAAGCATTGTTTTGTAGTGAAATAAACATCTACATACTATAACTGAATTAAGACTCACAGGCACAGACACAAACGCAAACTCTGACACAACGTCAAACAAAGATTTTCATCTGTAATGTTTACTGTTAAAACTTAAAGAACTAAGCCACCTAAAGAAAACTTTTTGACGACTGATTGACCACTTCTATATTTTATGGTTACAACTGCACTTTCTTATGTTTGGCTTTTACCAGAAATGTGTAGAGAACTATACCCTGTGGTATGGAGCAATTAGACCTTTTTAAAAATCAAGTACAATACCAACTCGTTATTTTAATATTTTATTAATTATTGCAAAGTTATGCAAAAATATTTTCAGTTTTGAACAGTTGTGTGTATTTTGTTTGTCTCAACATCAAACTAAGGAATTAAGTATTCCTTTCCATTTTTCCTCAAAGGAAAAACAAACAAACATTTGAAATAATGCCTCGAATATGAAAAAATTCAATTGCAACAACTATAACCAGTCTATAACGTATTTTTATCTGTAACATTTACAAATAAAGCTTAATGAACTAAGCATGAAGAAACCTTCTTCAATCAGGGTGAGGATTCTGGGGTTGTAGACAGGAACTGTCGCTCTTCTCCACTTCGGTGCCTTCTGTGTTGATGGTGGAAAAGCATCTTGGGAAACAGAAGAAAACAGACAAATATGTAATGAATGCACTAAGACTCACAGACATACACAGACTCAGACAGACAGACCCACAGATACACACAGGTTCACAAACAGAGGCAGACACTCATAGGCACACAAACGCAAACTCTGACACAACTTCAAATATTTTCATCTGTAACGTTTATTGTTAAAGCTTAACCCTCTGTTACACCTTGACACATTTATGTGCCACACAAGGTCTGAGGTGACAATATTTGTGTGTGCGCGTGTCTGCTGTGTGCGCGTTGCACTGCTTTAAAATGAGTGAACTCAGGACCTTCCTCAGCATGAATAAGTTTGAATAAACTAAAAATAAACTGAAAGTGAAAAATCATGTTGATTTTTTTAATTGACACTTTGAATATTGAACAGCTTTATTTTGATTAGCATGCAAAAGGAGGTAGTATATAATGTATAATTATAAAAATAACAATGCAAAAAAAAAAATCAATGTTGCTGCTAATCTTTCACATATACCAGGCTGCCATAATAAAACAAAAAATGATCCAGTTTGCATCAATTATATGAAAATAAATCAAATAAAATGCTTTTTTAGATCAAAAAATTAAAGGGCAATTAAAGGGTTAAAAAAAAAAAAATACTATTTGATATGTATGGTTAGGGCAGAAGTTGCTTTCCAAAATAAAAAAAGATTTTCAAAATGATAATTCACAATTTTTTTATAGCTTTAATTTTCAAGCACACATTTTTGTGTGAAGGTGTGTTAGTGTAAGTATTTTGAAGGTGTATCAGAGGGTTAAAAGACTAAGCCACCTAAAGAAAACTTTTATCTGTTACTGGGGCATCACCACAAACAATGACTTGTCTACGGCTTCAGCCTAAACATTTTTTGGTTCATTTATTTATATGTACAGCTTTACTGTGGTGCATCTATGTTTGATTGACTTAGGGACCGAAAATTAAACTACTACTAAGACTTACTTGAGTCTTTATTCACATGTCCCGCCACTCATGATCTGAAAGGTCTTGTATCAACGTGAGGACTCTGGGGTTCACGTGTAGACGGGAGGTGCTGGTCTTTTCCACTTTCGTGCCCTTCTCGGGATTTATGGAGAAAAAGCATCTTGGAAAAACAGGAGAAAAACAGAGACATGTATTATTGATAAAATAACTTCCAAAACAACAATAAAATACTACATCAAGCAACTTTTTTTTGGCTTTTTTTGTTACAGTTCAATAAAAAGAAAATGTTGGCTGAACAATCCAAAATGACACACCTCTGCAGGAACTCCAGGGTGGATGCCAGTCCGGATGGATAATGGATGTTGAAGTTGTAGTAGCTTCCAAACATCAGACACAATGATGACACAAAGGAGGGGATGTTCTCCTGAACAATGGTTCTGTCAACACTGAGCATACATCGTGTGGCAGTAAAGCAGGATTGCCCTAAAAAAGGGAAGGAAATCAAAAACAAACATAAGTGAAACAAATGGTTGTGCTCCTCAAACACTTCCAGGCACAGACAGACTTAAAGACTCACACAGGTATATTCTCTCTCACACACCCACAGGATTTACACTGTTCACAATAACAAAAACAAGCAGAATTCATTCAGACATCAAATGAAAAACAGCAACAAAAAGTTAACTTACCACAGACAATGATGGTAGGAGTTAAGGGGAGCTTGTCCGTCTGGACTTCCCCTGCCAGACAGGTGTCCTCCACATTAGAAAGCATCATCTCTTCCCTTTCGTCAAAATAGGCCAGCAGCAGCAGGACCATTTCTTTCACATCTTCAGAGCAGCCGCTCCGCTCAGCACCTCTCAACATTTTCACCTTGGTTGCAGCCTGCAAGAACTTCTTGCTCTTGGTCATGCAAACTGTACTCAGGAAGTTCAGGAGCCGCTTCCCCTTCAGGTCCACATTCTGTATGAAAGTTTCTTTAAGTGCTACTCCTGTGAGCTCTTTGAAGTGCACACCCATGCCAAGTTCACTGAACCAAGAGGGCCAGCCTTCCAGGAGGTCTTTTATATTTTTCCCCTCGTTGACTTGTTTTCGTTGTGTGTAGAATGTTGCCTTCATTAATTGTTTGACCGCCTCCTGATCTGCATGGGTTTGCCGGGACATCCGCCTCAGTTTTTCTTGCTTCTCTTGCTGGCTCTCCAGGGTCTCTCCAAGGGGCAGGAATTTTACATACCAGTTGATGCACCCATATGTGTCCTGGATCGCTGCTCTTTGTTGCGGAGAGATTTCATCTGTGTCAGAATCATCTGTGCGACTCTTTCTTTTTCTTATTTTTGGTGTTGTAGATCTCTTCACGTTCTCTACTCTATTTTGCAGTTGCTTCACAAGAGAGTGGTAACCTGGGCCTATGACATCTCCCTCTATAATGTCTTGCAAAGATTTTGGATACTTTGCCACCATCTTTTTGGCAACATCTGTTGAGTTTCTCTTACTCACTGAAGAACTTTGTCGCATCATATCAGAAACAACGATGCGGACCATCTCCCTTCTTAGACGAGGGCTCGGCCGTTTTCCCCTCTCTAGAGTCTGAATTAACTCTTCTGGGAACTTGTCCCATGGAACCTGGTATGTATTCACCCAGTCAACACCAGGGCTTTGGCAGCTGCTGACAGAGTCTGAAGATGGACTTCTGGGTGAGACAGACTCCAGGGATGGTGGAAGTGCTGGTGAGGGACTAGATGCGCTGCTACTTTCAGCAGTTTGGCCTGCAGAAAGACACACGGACATAGAGAGAGAGAGAGAGACACACACACACACAAACACATTATGAGAATGTTTTTGTTTTTCTATGGGAACTAACTGCATCCCATGTTGGAATACTTACTTCTCAATTTCCAAGCAGCAAGCACCTTTCTGGCTTGAATGGGCCTCAAAGCCGTCAACAAATCACTTTCCTCGAGAAACTTGAAATCATCACTCGTCTCGATGCCAAGGGACTGCAATGTCTCCTCCAAAATGTCTTTCGATACATCAGCTAGGTCAGGTAGGACCTCATTGATGGCACTCCGCAAAAATGTTGTCTCCAAGTCTGTCATTTCTGGTACAATGAGAAAAATAACATGCAAAATGAAATGTTTTTGTGTTTTCTCCCCACAAGTGCCCAAAATCATGTTTATCTGGAGAAGATGCTGTGCTTCAGAGGAATCACTTGGTGCCCATTAACAATGTAGGATGTTAAAGGATAAAAATCAACCAAGTCACTGATTTCAAGACATTGTAACATCACACTGTCTTTTTTCACGGAGTAGAGATGGTACTCAGGATCATAGTCAGCTTTATGTATATCCATCACAAAATACACCTCTGCATCATTTTTAATTAAAATAATGAGAAGCTCTCCAAACTCCACAGTCTCATCATTTTTTGACACAAGGAAATGCCCTTTTTTGTACATTGTTCCTTTGTACTGTATGTCTGTGGAAACACTTGTGTTGTTTTCTGAGAAGCCAAACTCGCTCACTGCTTGTTTAATTGTCTCACTGTAAAGGTTGGCGTAAAATGTACAGCTGTCTTTGACATGCAGAGGCTGACTGCTTCCTGGCCCCACTGAAACATATGCCTGAAACATCTGATGTCTCTCGGCCAAAGTAAGGCAAATATTTTTAAAGTTTTTCAGATGCCGGGCACATCTCTTAAAGTAGCTGTGTTTACTTTCAAATCGCATCGTCCACAGTCGTATCAGGGGGCCAAACTTCAAAATTAGTGCCGGATAGTGTCGCAAATAATGATGCTTTGGTTTCAATGTGCACTCCGGGAACAAACACTTCCTTGATTCCAAATATTCCTGGATTATGATGTCAAGATATGCTACCTGTGACACAGAAATTCTTTGTGCACATATCAGATCAACTATATCTTTAAGTTGGAGAATTAACTGCCACACCTCATCTTCAGGGCTTTGCACTTTGTCACCAATTAAAACAGGCAGCAACCTCAAAAAGTTCCAGTTCTGGATGGCTTGGCCTGAAAGCTTAGGACCCTCATTGACAGTACATGGTTTTGTGAGTGCATCAGACCCTTTGTACTTGAACTGACTGATTCGCCGATTCAGAAGTGTATATGTAAACCACTTCTTTTTCTTGATGAAATATTTCAAGTACAGTGCTACATCACAGGATAACACACCCTCAAATATGTCGTGACCTAAACACGGTGGGAGACCAGGCTGGCAAACATGAAAAGCTTTCAAAGCATTGAACACAGAGTTTACCTTTATGCCTTTGTCGTCCTCCCCGTCTCCAGATGCAATATCGTTGACAGCTGAGTCGTAAGCTTCAGGTGTGCGCTGTGGACCACAGACATTGGGATCATCATTTTCAAACTCAGTTCGTGTGATTTCGCAGTATCTACAAAAATACTTTGAGCGACTAAAGTTCTCTGTAAACCCGCCAATGCTGTGTGACCCAAGATTATCACCTGCAATGCAATACAGAGCCCCTTTAATGGATTTAGAGTCCACAGAGATTCCATTCTCCTCCAAATCTTTTAAGTCCTCCAACATCTCTGAGAAAACTTTAGCACATCCAAACTGTTTTAGGTCCTTCTCTCCACACAACAACACAAGAGACATGTGATCAGTATTTGACCGCACATAAGCAGGCAAATTTGCCACAGAGAGATAGACAGCTAGGACTTTGTGTTTTTTCTTAGCAGAGCCAAGAGGATTGGCGATTTCAAAAGCATCCTGGTACAAAATTATCTTTAAGCAACCTGGATTTTCATTGAAGAACTTGTTTGACTTATAAGTTTGTCCATCATGCATGTCACTAAACTCCTGTGAGTCTGTTTCTTTACTCTGTTGACACACTGTATTCTTCCATAACTCAGATTCTAATAAGGTGTTCAATGTTTGCTTCACCGGAATGTAATACGCATATCGCTGTGTCATGTTTTCATCAATCCCTAATGTTAGTTTTTTGGGCTCAGTGTACTTGAACATATTTTTGAATGTCTGAGTTCTTGAATATGTTGTTCTGAGTGGCCCCTGATGGCAGGCAGAGAATAGGTCTGAATCTCTAACACAATCACAGATTTTGGTGACGGCATCATCTGTTAGACTCATCTCATCTTTTAAAAGTGAACGAAGTTTACTTATAGTGAAGTCCTGTCCTAACTCATGCACGTTTTGCATCTCCTCAACAATAGTCTGTATTGTTGAAGCAGGGAGAAGGAGCTGCCCTTGCAGTTTTAGATAGAATAAACAAATATTCCTGAGAAAGGTCTCATTGAAATTCTGTGGGAGTTCACAGTTTTCACTGGTTGGTGGATCTACTGAGATCTGGGATGCATCCTCACATAACGTTACAGTGCTAGTAGACTGAGACACTGTTTCCCTGTACATATCACTTATGTTTTCCACAGAACATTCTCTATGTTTGCGCGACATATGAGCAGTGAAGGACGATTTTTTAGTGAACACGTTTTTACAACCAATCACAGGACATGATACAGCTCTTCCCTCAACTACATGCTCTTTCAAATGATGTACGAGTTCTTTTGCTGTGTGAAACTGGCGCGAGCACAGCGAAATGGCGCATTTTAAATCTGTAACAACAGCTCTGCTGTGAGGGGGTTCTGGCACATTGTGTTGACGGTAGAAATGAGCTTTAAAAGCAGCATATGTGCAAAATGACCTCTTGCAATCGACGCCAACACACTGGAAAAAACAACGTGGTTCATTTCTATGAACGCGGCAATGCAGAACATAGCCTCTCAATGTTAGCAGTGTGTTGCTACAATAACGGCATGTAATCATTTTAAGAAATACTGAAAGCACGTGTAAGCTAGCTAATCATGTTGCTGCATAAGTTCAAGTCCGTTAGCTTCCCGTTAGCTAGCTTGTTACTGCCCCCTCAACGTAGCTTACCTGTTCCCACTTGTCTCCTCGACGTTTTTCACGTCCCTTCTCCGACTCCTCCGACTGCTCCTCGCCACTGCTTCAACTTCTTTTCTCCCCGACCGCTCCTCTTTGCCTCTTGCTCCCGCTCCTCGTCACTGCTTCGACTTCTCTTCTCCTCAACTGCTCCTTTTTTTCCCCAATTGCTCCGACTCTTCGTCTCCTGCTCTCGCTCCACGTTTCTGCTCCTCACTCTCCTTGTGTCTGTTCCCACAATTTCAGGTGTCCGCGCCAAGTGCTCCCGCAATAACGTAGCGTCCAATGACAGAAGAGTACACAAACGGTGCTGCTCTATGATTGATCCGAGCAGTTTTAAATTCTAACGCAGCGTTTATGTCTTCCCGTATTTTTTTCCCTATGTGCTCTAGCAGGCTGCGTATTTAATCACAGAAACATAATCTAAAAGAAAGAAAAATAGTGAACTGATTAAAGAAACACACAGAGAGCTTTTTTTTCTTTTGTCTTTTACAGAAAGAGCTGTCAATCTAGATTATATTGTCAAAAAGAGAACTACAAATGCTGTCTCAGTTCTAAACATGTTTATATTGATTCTCAACTAATCCATGATATCATATAGTATTAGTAACAGTACTTATCTGGAAATCACAACATATTAATTTGTAAAATGCTATACAGTTTATTTCAGTTCTATAAACCAAGCTGTATTGCAATTTTAACTGTACTGTGTTGGTTCAAGTATTACATTTTTTCTATGTTTATAATACAGCAACATATAAATTCTACAAGGAAATATCATCCTTTTAACATATACTAACTGTAAAATCAACAATTATTAACTGTTTTGTTTTTCACAATATATTGCTTTAAATTATACATTGATTCATTGTTTTTCTTGTTTTGTTGTTTTTTTATGTCACAATTTTACAGCATATTAATGTTAATTTCACAGACATTTAGACACTTTGACGGTAAAGTGCTGTATAATAGGAATACAGTAGAGTTCAGTTAAAAAAACAGTAAATGAGCTGTAATTTCACTGATTTTCTGTAATATTAACAGTAAAGCACTGTTTATTGAAAAAACACCTTAATACTGTTGAAATTCTGCCGTAAATTTACAGAAATTATTTACAGTGTAGGGTCTGAAATGGTGCCATGGTAATATGGTAATATTTTATCTGGAACCAATATGATTTCTGCATTGTTTGTATCTAAAATAATGAGACCTCTATATTATTAGCTTGTACTATAATAACTGCAGTTCATGATGTGATGTTTATAAAAATCCTGAATTAAAAGAAAACATTGTGGCAGAACATTTCTGCCATTTTCATTTATATTTCCAGCATGCATGGCAAAAGATACTCTCATTCCATGAAATACTTCCATGCTCCTGTTGCTGCTGCTATGTGTTGACCCCAGCTTTGTTGTGCTTGTTCCTCATCCTTTTCCTTGGAAGACAACAACAAGCTGTATCGCAGTCTTCTACCTTATGGAGTTTTTTTTTTTTTTTTTTTTTCCTGGAAATAATTTCAGTAAAGGCTGAAAAAAATGCATCAGACCTACTGAATATGGTTTGTTTGCATAGCTATTAAAGTTTCATTGCACTTGAATAAGAGAAGTTAGTCAAGTCAATTTCAACTGAATGTGGTGTCTGCACAATTACAGGCATGCTATGAAAACATTTGAGTAAAACTGAAAAATTGCAATGGAAAAAAATAATTGTTGAAGTTACATTTGGTGTGCCTTGCAAAATAGGGTATGTGGATTCAGGAAGACTCTAATTGACCCTGACAATGAATGAATATGTTTGCTAAGGATTCATTTTGCAAGGTTGATTTCTGTTGTTCCTGAATGGAGGCTGTAATCAAGTTCTTGTCCAACACAAAATTACAGCGGTACAGAAACACAGAACTATGGATGTTTGATTGGCTGTGGGCAAAAGTTAAACTGAAGCCAACTTTTCTCGGGCAAGAAGCTTTCGTGACCATGCACACATCAGCTGAGTTTCCCTGGTTGCTCAGCACTGATATATAATATACTCTGAGTTGCTAATAATAAACTGCCCATTATGGTGGAAACCACTGGAAGTGGGTCAGTGGCCATACTGGTATGCCCAAAAAAGCAGAAAGTGCAGTGCATGCTTGAAAAATGCTTTCCACTCAAGAGACTGTGAATACAATCCACATGTTATATTAGGAGAAATCTTCATATTATTGACATTATTGTAGGAATTATAGATCCTGTAAGTGGCATTGCTGTTTAATGGTAATAGCCGTATTTGACAGAATATCAGGGCCAGCCCAAGTTTTTATGGGGGACAAAGAGGAATTCGATTCAGGGGGCCCCACCGCCTCAGTGCCACCAATACTGACTCATGATCAATGCTTGATCATTCGCCTACCCACTATAAATTTAATACACCCATCATCAGTTTTATAAGTTATAGTTGTGATATCAGCCTGAGATGTTTTTGCCTTTAATCCTAAAAGGTAGCAAACTCACAAGAGTGGTCTGGTGTTCATTTGCATTATAATATTCAAAGTGATACAGTGCTTACTGAATGCGGTGTACTAAAAAGTAACAAAATAAAGGGGCAGACAGTGCATTTACTGTACACTCAAGTTATCCAATTGCTTTTGGTTTAAACAATTTGTAATGTGCAAAAGTGCAGAATGCTAGAAAGAATTAGAATTATGGTGAAAACAGCATCACTAAACTCTACTCCAGCTTAGTATAACAAAAATAGGTTTCAAGATTAGTATTGCTTTTATACCAAATTTCTACCTCAACGAATGTTATGTAACATAAAAAATAGTAAGATCAGGCAATTTTTGCCTCTCACTGGGTGCCAGGAGTGAAAAGTAGTGATCCTCAACATTTGGTGTTTTATGGTTTCAGAATACTGACAAAAGTTGGAGAATTAGAGTACAAAACAGGATGTAGGCTCTACAGGATGATTTTTTTTTTTTTTTTTCCCCTGAGCAAATATCCTGTTTTTTCCCAAATGATGCACCGAGTTTTTAGGCATTCTGTTATCTCAAATAGTTTGAAAAATAGTGTGTATAGTTGCTATAAATGGGGAAAAAAATCTCTTTTGGGAGCTTGCCCCTGGACCCCTCAAATGTTTACAACGTCTGGCTCCTCTCCTGCTGGCCCATGAGCTCATTCATTACCAACTTGGTTCTGTCTATACTGCTCCTTGAAAGGGAGCAATTTATTCACTTTTTTGTTTCATTGTAAGGACGATTCAAACCTGTCTGTTAACAATAAACGTGAAATAAAAATTCTTCATTAATACTAACTGGGGATGGGAAATCATTTAAAGGTGAAAACTTCAACTGAGGTTGACAGAGCTAGAGATTACATATTCAGTGGTTATAATGCCACGGTTACAAAGTGCAATTAAGCTTGGCATACCACTATAGCATTGTGATGGCTTTACTTTTTATTACATCATTAGCAGTCCAGCTGTTAAAATAGATCAGTGTCAGTGTGACAGATGGAATCATATACATTACCAGCATTAAGCTATATTCGGTAGTAGGTCACTGAATGGCCTAATTTGCAATATCTTCACATACTGATATCTGAGCATTTCCATGTTATAATCTATCTCATGTTTAAAACAATTGCCCATTGCAGCAGTTTGAGTAATTTATGTTTCCTTATGCTGACAATGAACTAGGAGCAGTGGTAGTACCAGGGGGCTCCAGCAGGGGGAGTGTAGGATTACAGAGCTACGCTAAGGGCCACCGTAGTTCATCCCCCCAATTATTACATACACGACTAAATGAAAGTTTGTCCGTGCATCGTTCATATAATTTTCCCCCTTTTCAGGTATGAGTCTCTTATAACAGTTTATGTTCACGAGTATGTTAGATGAACGTGCATGCACACTCAGGAAAGTATTTACATTTCAGCGTGTTCGTGAATGATGAAGAAATTACGTTAATTACATGGTGACAAGTAAGCTAGCTTGCTAAGCTTGTGTAATACTACTGTGGTCTATGGAGTAGTGTTGTGGGGAAACCATATGACTGGTACTATAGTTTATAGACTATCTTGTATGTATGATTGCCAAAAAATTTGTCACTCATTAAGTGCACTGTTAATGTTGTCTGTTGTGTTTAGAATTTAGTCATTACATGTAGGACTAAAGGAAAGTTTCTGTCTGTGCATCTTTCATACACTTACCACCTTTTCAGGGCTTTTCTATCAACAGGAAATGAAAGGACTGTTGATGCTGTTGCTTGCTCTGTGAGTGCATGGCTGGTGCAGACAAGGTTATGCACTAATTGACCGGATTACTGACTGGGAGACAAACACATCAAAATGACATATTCAAAACATTGCCACATCTGCCTCAGTGTTCCCATGGGGCTTCATGTCTGAGGCTGAGATCAAGCGAATCGCTTTTCCTCAACGGTCTGCGGGGAGGATTGTCGCGATTGGCCGCTAAGATGGCATCTACATCCAAAAATAACCTTTGATGTTTTTTTCAAAGCTAGAATTCAGTCATATTTTAGTGCATCCAAGAGGATAGGATAGAGAGTGTAATGTGTGGTATGTAAAAGGGTGAGGTTAAGCGCAGTGAAGGATGGGTGGATATCCCTCAGGATTCCCAGGGTTAGGGAGTCCTGAGCCCCTGCCAGCCAGCGGTGCAGCTCAGAGACTGGCTCCCTGCTGGGGGCTTTGAAGACAAGCACCACAGCTTTAAAGCAGCCTGCTACATGTGATCCAACTGCTGTGACTTTGAGGTCATCACCGCATAACCCAGAGACAGCAGAATTACTCTTGCACCTTGTGGAATCATCTATAAATGTTGACTTCACTTTTAAAAGACTTTGTGCACTAGTTGCTAAGAAGGGACTAAGATTTAAGCTCATAGAGACTGGGTAAAACATTGCAGAGATGCAGGAACATGATGCAATGGAAAGACTGTCGGGGTAATGATACACCTGCACTTGGATTATTAGTGTTCACATTTCAACAGTCTTCAGTATTTATATTCACGCTTGCTGTCAGTTTATATGGTTGTCATTATTGTTAAGCTGAATTCTCCAAGGGACTACCAGAATAGGCCTGTGCAGAAGCTGTTTTATGTGGAGCACAGTGCTGGGTGAATATCACTACATAATTTGGTTCATCAGTTACAAAATATAGCATAATACCTGTAAGGTAAAGTGGGAACAAGCTGCAGGGTAGCCTTGTCTGGGCTCCAAAAGGACTCCAACAACATTCCACATTGAATACATGTGGAATACATGGATATTTCACCTATGATATTCTGTTTACTGTCTAGTCATGGCTGTAAATACTTTCCCTAAGTTTGCCTATGTAGTGCATGCTTTCTTCCAGGCTGCTAACAGTTATTATGTCCCAAATGAACTTTAGACAGACAGCCACTGAGCATGAAAATGAGAGAAAATATTCTTTAATGCCCAAACAGTTATATAAGGTTTATGGTAGTTACTATAAGAGTTCAGCAATATAAAACAGAGTGGGATTCAAACACAGCTGTTGCAATGTGAACAGAGGTTTGTGTGACCCATCTAAAAGGGATAGTTCACCCATTTTGAAAAATTGGATGTTTTCACTGCTGTTCTGTAGGACAATAGTGATGCTGTCTTCCTCTCATTGTTACTGAGTGCTGGATCCTGGCTGGATGCTCCAAATGCTAACTGTTAGCCTCCTGCCATTGAGCTGGACTTCCCCCCAGCTAACATTCTTATAAATAATCAGATTAATCAAAACTATCCCTTTAAAGGAATACTTTCACTATTTAATGCAAATGATAGATTTCTTTTTCTTTTTTTTCTTTTTTTTTCCATTTAACAAAATCTCAGCATTTGAGACTGGTGAACTATACCCACCCCCGCAAAAACAAACAAACAAACAAACAAACTAACTAACTAACTAACTAACTAACTAACAAATAAACAAACTAAAACAAAATCCGTAAGGAAAAAGGTAATTGTTAGGCATATGCCTGCATTGACTCTTAAGCCCATTTGAGCTGCTGTACAACTCATAAAATATAGGCTCTTGTGCATTAAGACATTTAACTAAGGACAGGCCAATGGGCAGTTCTACAGTAGATTTATTCCACTCTGATGAAGACGAGTACATCGGTGTTCTTGGAAGCTATTTTATGCAGATTAAGTAAAAAAAATAAAAAAATAAAATAAAATAATAATAATAATAATAATAATAATAATAATAATAATAACACATTTTCTGTCTCTGCTTCATGCAACGCACAGCGCCACCTCTGTATTTTTGGTAATTAATATGTAATGAATGTGTGGCATGAGGCTGGGGGCAGATCAGATATAAGGTAAAAAAAAAAAAAAAAAAAAAAAAAGTCAAAGACAAAGTCCACACAATGCAAAGTGGGTGGACAGAATACTTGATTTGACACAAATATAGTTACAAAGGGGCAAGTGCGACTACATCAAAAAAGCCCATTTAGGAAAGACTTATACATATTTATACATATAACATTTGATAAGAGTGAAGACAGGTCAGTGACCAGTTTGATTACAGTCAGTTTGATTACAATTAAAGCAATATATTTTTTCAACTGGCAGAATACAGAATACCACCAGCAGTGATAGAAAACATATAAATAACCACTGGCTACATGCAATTGTCATCTCATTGCTAGAAAATAGGATCTCTTAATTTGAAAAATATTCTTAATTGGACCAAGTAAAAAAAAATAAAGCGGTTTTGTGCATGGATTAAATGTATTTGCTAAAATGGCATAAAATGCACCTAAAAATATCAATTTCTGTAATTTTAATGGGTCCCTTTATTCCTTGATGTTTGTTGATAACTCGAAAATGTCCCTCCGTCGGAATATAGTCCCCAGGAAAAGTTTTCCTTACAAAGCCAATTGTGGTTTATGAATGGCAATGACTAATGGCACACACACACACACACACACACACACACACACACACACACACACACACACACACACACACACACACACACACACACACCACCACCACCACCAGTGGCCCCAACACACGCCTCCGTCCAAGTGAGCAGAGGCGATGGGGGACTAGCTGTGAGTTTGTTCCGCGGCTGGTCCAGTCCGCACTCCGTCCGCCCAGCCGTGCTCCGTGTTTTCCCGCCGTCCGTCTGTGGAAGCGGCGCTGTGATTGGCCGCTGGCTGCTGGTCAGGAAGAAAGGGCTGCTGTGTTGAGGCCGACACTCAGACACAACTAGGACCTGGACGACGCTGCAACGCTTCTTTGTAAGGGATATATGCGCCACTGGACACATGGAAACCGAATTTTAACTAGCAGAGTTTCACGAAACGCCGACCGACGCCGCTGTTTCGCTGTCTCGGGCGGCGCAGTTGTTGTTTTCCTCCCGGCTTGTGTGTCGCTGGCTGCTGGTCACAGTAATCCGGAGCCCACTGTTAATGAGACTGAGAAGAGACTAAAGAGCTGCTGTGTGGCGACGCAGCCACAAACCTGTCTGACATACAAGTCTTTATTCAGGCCCGGAGGAAACGCACGGCTCGGCTCTGTTGATGTTAGCCCGCGCTAACAGCTGAGGCCGGGCTGGCCCAGCTAAGCTCCACCGGTAGAGCTCCAACTACACGGATCAAGTAAGCCGTGGACACCGTGTCGTTTTGCGCAGCTGAACGGGCTACAGAGAGCCGTCTCCTTTTCTGTTTGTGGCACAGATTGCTTCGCTTGGCAGGAGCAGCAGCAGCGTGTGATCTAGTCAGAGATCTTGTTTGGTGAAGGTTTCTCTAGAGGATCACCACTTTGAACCCCCTTTCTGCATCAGGTGAGTGGCAATCCGCGGTTATTTGCCTATTTGGTTATCCAGCCTTCTTTTGTGATTGTGAATGTCCTTAACAGTTTGCCTACAACAAATTTATGGCATGATTTCTATCTCTCCTTTTGTGTGTTTTTATCATTATTATTTTAACTTTCCCATGCTGCCCTTACAAAGTCCTTGTGCGTAAATTCCACTTGGGGCATGGGCCTATGTGCTTTAACCCAGATAGTGCAGCAGATTTAGTCTCTCAGTCATACAAACGTACAGAAACAAGGGCAAAAACTGCTCCTTTAATCCCCCTCCTCATCTACAGCCGAAAGTGGAGGCAGGGAGAGGATGAATCTGGGTTATTACTGCCAAACAGAGCCATGAAGTTTGCCCAGTTTGTCCTGATTGGATTTAAGTTGAAATGGTTCCTTCCACCTGATGCTACTGGCCCCAGGACAGACAACCGCTCTTTAAACAGGGGGCTTCCTGCTCTGAAGAGAAATCCTGAAATGAGACTTCCCAGGGAGCTGTCCAGCATTGCAGACACTCCACCATCAACGATTTTGAACTCTGTGCTTCAGCACAGCTTGTGCTCCGGGGAATTTTAATACAAGGCATTTGGGCATTTTTGGGAAGCCCCAGCATTTTCTTGGTTTAGGCCATGGGCTCATTTTATCTTGATGAAAAAGGATTTGTTATTACTACATTCATGCGCATAGTATTCTGCATTTTGTTTGTAGACAACTGCAATCAGTAAATAACCTTTAGACATTTCATAGCCCTTACTCTCCCTCGGTACATCATGTATAGATATATAGTGTGTTTGTCTTTGATTAATGAGAATGACAGCAGATGCTCAGTGGGAAGCATCCACTGTTGTAACAGCAAACAACCCCGCTCTGTCCACAGCTCCATTGATTTCTCTGTTAAGCCTGGCATCAAACAGCTACATTTCTGGTGATGCAGTCATCACAACCGAATCACTTTGTACATTATGGGAGTTAATGTCCCTCCAATGTAGCAGCCTAACTCCTACTTTTATGAGCGATGAAACTGAGTCATGCAAGAGTCTTTGACCTCTGCAAATGAGGTGAAATTCATGAGTCAGTGTCAAACATGATCCGAATGTTTCAGCTGTATCTGCTAAAAGTTGTATAAATGTTGGATGCTGGAGGAAAGAAATTAACATCAAATTGGGCTTTTTGTGATATGATGTATGAGGTCACATGAAGGATTTCCATTCCAAAATGCTATACAGGCCTAACCATTTTAGAAAATAGTAACTCAACAGGAAATGTGGAAAAAAATCTTGAATGGTTCTGTTCTCAAAAAATCAACTGTTTCATGAGCAAGTGCATTAAGATACCTGCCACATCAATAATAAGCCATGTCTGTGATCAATATTGGAAGTTATCTTTCAGTATTTTTTTTTAGATGGTCTCTCAGCTAGAAGTGATGTCCTTATTTTCCATGGCTATTGTAAAATTAACTGAGTTGAGTTGAGAGTTGACTAAAAGTATTAGTCACTTTTTCCAAATGAAAATGAGTTTAGAACAACAAAATTGAACGTTTTGTTGACAAAAAAATGTCTGTTTTTCATTTGTTTACAAAAATGCTATATTTCATCAAACATGGCACAAATAGACAAATGAAAGCGGCTCCTGACCTCAGTTTGGAAGGGAACAGGTATCTGGGCAGGCTTTATTTTTGATATTAATTATAGTATAAAAATTAAAATGCATTTTAGTCAAAAGAATATAACCAAACCTAAACCAAAATTGGCTGTCAAAAGTACCACTGCTTACAGAAATGGATAATGGTGTGATAGTCCCAGTATATAATTGGCTGAGGATGGGGCTAGAGGAAGTGTTAAAATGTTACCAGAATTGACCCTCAATAAAATGGGCAGTGTGTTCTCTTTGTGGGAGCGTGAATGTAATCGGGAACTTTCATTTCAGTGTTTCTAAGTACATGCGGTGATAGAATGGGACATGGGCTCACCCAAACGGTCCATTCTTTGAGAAGCATTAGTCAACCCAGAAAACTGCATGACAATGCATCCAGCAAAGCCCCTTTTCCATGACATGGTATCTGATCTACTCACCTGGAATCTATGCAGTTTTTTTGGTTTGCCATTTGGCAAAATTTGGGGATGGTACTGGATATTATTTTTGGAACCAGGTCTGCTGATGTTTCAGACAAGCTGATCAGATACTAAAAGGTGACATGAAATGCTGCAGACCATTGATTGGTCAGAGAGAAATTGAACAGCGAAGCCCCGCTGGTGGCAGCGTACAATCAGGAAATACCAAAGTGAGACTTGCAATATTTGTGTCACAGTTGATAATCTATCTATGTAAAAATATTTTCTTACGTTTGATGAAAAGCAGTTGAAGAAGTTTAATTTTTTCTTTTAATAAATAAAACACTTGTGCATGGCTCTGGTAGAGAAGGGAGGAAAAATTAGTCAACATACTATGTAATGGAAACACGTCATAAGATATGTTCAAATAGATTTTGTCTTGTACATTTTGGCCAGGGGTGGTGCTAGAGGACATGGCCTGAGGTCACCAAAATAAACATGGTGTCATGAATATGCTCACCAAAATTCATGAATATCTAACCAGTAGATTTTGAAATATTGTCCAACTGGTGGCGCCAGAGGAAAGGTCCTAGTGTTACCGAGACCGAAGGTTTCTCTTCTGGGTGACATAAATGTGCTCACCAAATGTCATGGCAAAATATTTGCCTAATGATGGCACTAGAGGGAGGGGACATGAACTCACCCAAATTGACAGAATTCATCCTCTGCGGAGCATTTGCATTTGTTCTCAACAAATGAAATGTAAATCTGGCCAATAGTTGTCAGGATATGTTGCCTTAGAGTTAAAGTGTTGGCGTTTTATCGACATAGCCATCTTTTTGGCCCCACCTGCCAACAGGGTGAAAAAATGGTAGTGATATGTGGTGTAAACTCAAATTAAGAACATAAGCACAAATGTACAAATTTGATATATGTCAGTTCAGAAGCTAAAGGCATCTCTAGGTACAGTTAAAATTTGACTTTTTAATATTAGCTACAAGAAACAACCAAATTCAGTGTTTTATCAGAACACTGTCATGGTCTGGGGGAAACTGAAGATTCCATAATGTTTTATTGTCCTTTGTTTGATAATTAGAACATAATGATTGCACTAATGTCTTTTGGTTAGGTGACTTGATGTTTCAGAAAAGGTGGATGCAATGGAACAAACTATCAGGAAAGACGATGAAAAAAACGGACAGTGTACCGTAGTTAGACACACACAGTACAACATTTTGTATAATGTAGCATGTAAAGCTGGGTTGCTTCGAGTGCATGACACTGAAATTACAATTGATCAAAGTTTGTTGATATTAACAGATGAATTCTAAAAATTAGAAATACTCTTTTTTGCTGAAGCCTCCCTACACTAACATAAATCCATATCCAGAGTGTAAAAGTTACAAGAATCTCTGTAGATTAGTTCATCTGAGTAATAAGAAAATAATTTTAAAAGGCAACAGTCATATGCAATTTTAAATTCTGTCCAATCAGAAGAGGTCTCCTACATAGCCGAAGATCACTTTGAATTCGAACAGGGCCACGATCAGCTCAAGTTCATGTTTGTATCATCGGAATGCAAAGGCAATATCATTGTGTGATTACATTCTGCATATGCCTTTAGATGGCCTCTTCTATTTAAGTGAAATTACTAAAGTGACTTGATAGGAATCTGGTAAGTACAATAAATCCAGTGAGGGACATACTATTACACATTCCCAAATAACGCTGATTAATTAGGTTTTTCGCCAGTGTTGTACTGATGGATTAACAACATGGGGGGATAAAATGAGAAGTTGGCATTATCAGTGCACAAGGTCAGTCATTTCTAGAGTAAACCTTCGTGGCTCCATCTTGCTTAATTGGAACAGTCACATCACTGTTAAACCTTTTGTTATCAAATATCAAGGTTACTCAGCAGTCTAGTGATGGATGCATTCTTTAACAGGGGTCTTTAGAAGTTTAGCCTAGTTTTTATAATAAATTTTCTGAATTTAAGGATTTAAAAAGTATCAGAATGTATTAATCTGGTTGTTAGAGGTTGTATTTTTTTTTTTCACCATGCAACAGCAGGTTTATTTGAGCTGCATCTAAGAGCGGAGATTAATACAGAACAGGATTAGTAGCACAAAATGCATCACACAGCTGGTGCCAGTTGCATAAACCTCCGTAGATTCATGACTGAAATTCTGTGTGTGCACAAAAGCAGAACCGCATATGCATGGCAAGTCTTTTTTGTCAGATTTATAAAACCATATTTTATACATCTCAATCATCATGAAATTGTGCACACGTGCACAAGCCTAACGCCCATTCCCTCAATTAGCCAGAAATTGAGGTTGACACACCTCTAATTAGCCTGCTTTGCATAGCTGTTGCTGCTCTTTCAGTCTTTTACCAGAAGGCAATGAAAAGGACGGCAAAGAAGAAGTGCAGTTTCACTGAATGTGATATTGAAGCAGTGGTTGGTGAGATTCAGAGGCCTTACTGCTGGCACTGCTTTTTATGTTTACCAACAAGATAAAACATGAAGAATGGCAAAAAGTTCCTGAAGTCATTGATTTGGTCAGGTGTGAAGTGTGGAGCTTGGAAGAGGTGAAAAAGAAATGGTGTGACTTCATACAGGAGGTGAAGAGGCACACCAGTGGATCCAGTGTAAATCCAAATGCTTGTGAAAGTCGCCTGAACTTTCCCAATAAATTTGATGCCTAAACACAAGAAATCTGATGTCAATCCAGCAATACTGATCTGATTACACATATCATTTTAATAATTAGAAGTATAGTTAATTAGCAAAATGTTTAGATCATTTCTGCTAATTTTATGATTTCTCAATAGGTAGAGTCTATGATGTGTGACACAGTGCTTTTTACATTCTTAAAATATGATAAGTAGGCGTGTACAAAATCATCCACACATAATTAAATTTGCTATTATAACGTTTAGTATATTGAGATAATTGAGATATAGTAGTCATAATGATTTGAAAATGTCTTTTGCACAATTATTTATTGCCTCTTTACCATGCAAAAACTGTATGCATGGTATGAAGTTTGCAGTTGAACATTCTTTTGTTGTTGTTTTGTTATTTTGTTATTCTTAACAAAATGTTATTGTTTTCTATGTGGAAAATTATGTGTATTTTTGTGCATATGCATGGCCCATTCCTTTTGTCCTTCTTTTTTTTTTTTTCATTTCAGAGCTTTCATAATCAGAAATATGCTTGTTTTACCAGCTTTGATTTTTTTTTTTTTTTAAACTGGTCTTAAATTTTAGGTATCTTTAAAGAAGTTTTTTTTTTTTTTTTTTGCTTTTTGAAACATGCAGACCCCCTATTTAATTTAAACTAAGTACTAAAAATAGGGTAACCCAGAAAAATAAAAGAGTTTGTAGCTAGTCTGCTAAGTCCACAAAAACAAATAAAGAAAGAAAACAGATTACACGTGGTGCTCTCTTCCTGGAGCGAGTGTACATATCCAGAATAGCACACATTATACCTAGCACTGCATGTATTTGTAATGGTTGATGTTGCGAGCTGTGTGAGCTGACAGTCTATTGCCGGCCATCTGGCTCTGAGCTGGAAGGCCTCCCGGTTTCATGCCGAATGCAAACAGCACTCAACCAGTCCCACCCTCCTCTTCCCTGTAGGGATTTAAGAACACACCCTCTGCTTTGACATTTTGATGGCTGCAACACTGACGGAAACATTGGATTGATCCGTGTTGAACAGTGGGCTAGCAAAATGCATATGGGCGAAGCGGGATTTCTTATTGGTTCTTCAGCTCAGATTCTCTATGCAGGTAGTTGCTGTTATTTAATTCATTTGGAACAATGCCCATCACTTTTGGCATCATTGTAAACTGACAGAAAAGTGCTCCAGGGATTGCAGCTTCAGACTGAATAAAGATGTGAAAATGCTAATGCAAGGTGAGTGTCACATTAGAATAACTTTCATTGAAGTCGGATATAGGTGTACAGTTGGAGTATTTTCCTGATGAGCATCTTTGTGTCCGAGCCACTCTGTAGAGGACACACACAGCCTCTCTGTAGAGGAAACATGCAATGTTTGTCTCTTAGTGGAAGATGGCCAGTCTGCTGAAATGAAACACCTGATGATACCACAGTAACATTTTAAATAGCAGTATATGTATGCTCTGTGCCTGCTGTCATTACCACTATTGTCCCTAAACTACCAAATTGTTGTGCATTCAAAATGTGACAAACCCATGACTGAGGTGTATGCTCAACGTCAACCCAAACGAGGACAGGTTTTTCATGATATGATATAATGGCATGGGAAAAAGTTCCATTAAAACCATTTTGAAAACTATTGTCAGCTGATATCAAAGATAATTTATCTCTGCAAGACGGTAGCCTGGAGAAGTTTGTGTGTGTGTGTGTGTGTGTGTCTGCAGCTAATCTTGCATAATACTGGGCCTATCTGCCTAATATTTTTTGTGCACAGTTATACCTGAATGATCAAGGACCTGCTGTGGCCGTTGTGATTCAAAACCTTTGTTCATGCTACCATCGCTCCCACTCTTCATTCACACTCTAGCTCGCTCAACCTCGGCTGCCATCTCTCTGTGTATCCCTGTCTCTCTCTCTCTCTTGTCTGAAGCCAGAGCTGACCTGACTGTGGTTTTCTGGACCATTGATGGTAGAGCCACTATACTGCCACCAAAATGGTCACTTAGCAAACCTATTCTTTTTGTGAAGTGTGAGTTCATATTTGTGCGAGGGTCTGCCTTGGAGGCCGTCCATCCACAAACTTTTTTGATTAGTTTTTTTTTTTTAAAGCTTGAGATCTGCATGTTAAAAACTTTTTTTTCCATATCTTCCATTATTCTTTTTCCTGTTTAAATAACTTGGATGCAGAGCAAAGTCTTATAATGGCAGGGAAAACACTGTTTTTCCTGTCCTTCTGTGAGTATATCTGTCCACAGCTAATCTAGCATACTACTGGGCCTATCAGTCTAATATTTTTTGTGTAGTTATGACTGTATGATCAAGGACCTCATGGTTGTAGTGATTCTGAACCTTTGAAAAACACCCTAACCCTAACCCTCTCATACCACAATTGAGTGCTAAGCGATGGTCATTTAAGTATGAGCAGAGGAGAAGGGGAGTTCTGCCTGGTGGAGATCTGTCCAATTACAAACACTGAGGGAACTTTTATTTCAGTGCTGTATTTGCATGGATTGTCAGCTTTGGTACAGGCTGTCCTGTTAACATTTATTACATTTTAGTTTTTGTTTATTTATGCCTCCACTTTAGTTAAACACCAGCTCACAAGCCAGATGTTCACTGCTCCAGCCTCGCCCTCACAAAGATTTGGCTTGTTGTAAACCAGCACGTCAGTTTCCAGTCAGGACATCCTCATTGTGCGTCCAGCGACCCACTGATATTTCAACATACTGAAATGGCTCTCTACCCACTTAAAGGCTCATTAAATGTCACTATTTCACAAGACAATCTTGTCAAAGTGGTTGAAACAACATCAACAGCAAGTTAACTCGCACATGGCTGAACATAAGCAGTTTAGCTGTTTGAACTGATAAAGATGCACATTTTTAGTGGGAATGAGTTGTGGTGAATGTGATGACAAAGCAGTGTAGTTTGAATGCAAATGTATGGAGCTCGGCCCGTCAGGCATTGAGAAGCGCTTGGACTCAGGAATTAGCAAACCAAATGTTGGATAAACAAATTTGCTCATTTTTAATTTGGACAGAAAGTGAATGGGATCTGCATTGCAGGCAAACAGCTCTCTGTAAATATGGTCAAGGTCAGCTGGTAGGTAATACAGTCCTATGTATGACCCTTCCTGACTCTTGCTATGGGTTCATATCCCTTGGTGCTCTGCCTCTCCTTGGCCAGAACACTGTTTTAAATTAATAGGCAATCACACATCCACCATCGCTCTATGGTAAATCGATCAGGAATGAGATCTCTGGATGAGGCATGAGTCCAAAAGGAAAAACTGTAGGCTACCACTGATTCTGAAATTGATTCTGAATCATGTCAAAATCTACTTGTATTCACAACTGGTCTGTTAAATGTCCTGTAAGACTATTCTGCTACAAAGTTCAAATAGAGGTCATTCTGCAGGACTATCTAAAACCCTTTACTTGTGTGTCCGTGGTTTGTAATTGGTTCAGTGAAGGTTTCTGAAAACGGTATTTTTTTTTTTTTTACCCAATACTTTGTGCTTATATTCTGTATAAGGTTTCTGTGCCAAAAATATTTAGTATTTATCTGAGAATTCTGTCCCTGTCCTGGGTGGGAAATGGAAACTCAGTTGAAAGCAATACTAATCAAATTCTCTGAGGACGGTACCAGCTCTTGAAGGTAGGATGAGACAGGTTTCATGGAAGATTTAAAGACTCACAGCCCTGAATCTGGTGAGGAAAATTACAATATGAACTCCATAATACAGGTAATGAAAAGCCCTGACAGACAGACATCAATTATTCTTCATTATTATTCATATTCATTTTAGTTTAGTGAAAGATCAAACTGATATATTGGTTTGAGTCTATAATCAGTCTTTTGTATATAAGGCCTTGATCAGACTCCCAGCCCATATACTTTTTTGTCGTATCCAGATTGATTTTAGAAAGTCTGGACTGCAAAAAATACATAGAATGCAATTTTTGCGAATCAGATCCAAACCACATCTAGAGGTGGTTTGAAATGCGATTTCAATCTGATGTGTACAGATGTGTATCAGTCTGGACACTGTGGACACTCAAATAGGATTTCAAAGTGTCTGTTGCATCACTCGCAAGGTGACACGACTACAGTGTTGTGTGTCGCATCTGGATACAATCTGGATATGACAACAACCGAACTTTGGCTGACAAAGTCATAAAAATTTGATTTGATAAACATTTGCCTGCAGTCTGAACAAAGCTTAAGTCTGCAAGACTCCATTCAGCAGTATGACAACACTGATGTGATTCTAATGCATTCTGGAATCATAGTGTCCCTGCAACTCGACCCAAGTAATTTTCATATTGGTTTGAAAAGCACCTTTTGATGAGAGCTTGAAGAGTTTGCTTGTGAGGTCCTGAGGTCATACACAAGTATGTTGAAAAGAAGTGGTTGCAAAAACATACTGATATAGTAATTAGCTTGGAGCCTGCGGCATTTTTTTTTTTTAGTTTGGCTCCTTGCCCTGAACTGTCACAAAACCTTAATGTTTCTTCATCACACAGATCCTGATTTATTGGGTAAACAAAGAATTATTTGGTGGCTTGCTCACTGACTCTAGCTGTAATTGGTTATTCATTATTTCCTATTGAGTTACTTTGATTCATTACAATTCTGTAAACATTCAATCTTGTGCATGCTACGTTGCCACTTACACATTTTAATTTCTCTGTGTAATTACAAACCGATAATGTCTATGAGACCATCAACTTTGCACCCAGCAAAAGCTGTGGAAAGAGTGTAAACTGGCTCTTCAAAAATCACTGGTGTTGCAGTACAATGACCAGACTGTCATCTTCTGTCTGTTCCTCAAACTATATTATCAAGGTTGTGCACGTCCTAGTTGACTAACTGCTATGTAGATGTTTCAGCAAGATTCTCTATCAGTGTAGCTGATGGTAACATATGATATGTTGGTCTTCACCTTCATACAAGGCTAAGCAATGTTTAGGTTCACAGTCAACCACAATTAGAACCAATGAAACCAAACTCTGTCAGCTATTAGATTTCATTTATCATAAAGTCTTAAGTCTGTGTAGCAACATGTTATTTCGAAAACTTTTTTCCATTTCAAGTCTCTTCCTCTGACCCTCTGTTGCCTAAAAAGGCGTGAAGAATATCTCTGCCAAGGGCATTTGCTATTGATTGCTGTGACAGAGGGTAGATACTGACCCAGTTGGATGCCTGGGGAAATACCATGCCCCTTTTCTGTCTGACTGACACCCAGCTGAAGACCACCAGAGCTTTCTGCCCGTCTCTGATTGGTTTGTTCCACTGTATGTGTGCCATGCTGTACCCATAGTGGCACAGTGTGGAATGCTTTTGCCTTTGTGTCACTTACAGTGCAGTGTGGTATGGGTTTTGCAGTGCCCTTGGGCCTGCCTCATCAAACCACTTCAGCATAGTCACTGTTGCTTTTTTTCACAATATGTTGTCGGTGGTTTCACACACGAAGGGTGAACCTCCCCATGCATTACACACTAAACCTCTTGGAGATGGCATAAATGTGTAATTAGCAATTTTGTTCTGCCAATCATTAGGGTACACTGGACATACAGTACACTACAATAAAATTCATATACAGTTACCATGGTGTAACTGTAAAAAAACAAAATACAGTAAAGTTACCAGTACTGTTACCATGGTGATCAGTGACGTGAGCTGCTTTTATGAGCTATTGTTGAGACCTTAAAGGGATAGTTCAATGTTTTGGGGGAAAAGATTATTTCACTCCCCCCCAGCTGTTGTGTAGGACAGTAGTGGTGCTATCTTCCTCTCATTGTTACTGAGTGCTGGATACTGACTGGATGCGCCATATGCTAACTGTTAGCCTCCTGCCACTGAGGTAGACTTCCCCCCGGCTAACATTCTCAAAAATAACCATCTCAGTCCACTCAAATTGTTAAATAAAGAAAGTTTTTATATTAAATTTCAATATAATATAATATAATATAATATAATATATAAACATATTAACATTTTCAAAATGGGTGAACTATCTCTTTAACATATGGCCTCTCTATATATAACTCAATGTGTTTTCTTCTTGCTATTGAGGTGGACTTCCCCCCAGCTAACATTCTTAAAAATAATGCCCTTAATCTACTCAGAGATTTAACATCACTTTACAAGTGTCACTTTCTGAAAATAAAATGCCTATATAATTAGGTATTCCCTAACACAGGCAATAGGTTTGCTCGATTACTGTTTACAGGGACAATCACAGGGTTAACCTAATTTTGTGAGACAAGCACAAGACAAGCATGATTACGTATTGTTCCTTCATGCTTCTCTCTTGATCAAATAGGACTACATGTGATTCTAGTAGAAAACCCATGGGTGCTAAAACAGCACCATAATCACAGTGGAACTACTGCAGCTATCAAGTAGTACGAGTGCAGTAGGAAAAACCCCAGTGAAAGACCTCTTGATCTTGTCAATCCATTGCCCTCTGACTATGACGATATAATTCATTTCCTCTGCTGTGGAAGCTGCTCCCAGACCACAAGACCCAGGAAGTTCTTCTGATAAATGTGACGATAATTTTAGTGTGATGTGGCTGGCGTGGTATTACATTAGCTGAAGCTATTGTGGGATTCAGGGACCCTATTTTCTTCTGTAACCCAGTTAGATTGATGATTGAAACATCACAGAGAGGGATGATGGGGTAACACAGAAACAAATTGATGCTCGACCAGAGGATCATTTGCCTGTTGTCAAGGGTGATATATTAAATGCGTGTTGTGCAATTCAATGCAAATTGAATATGCTGGTGTGCAGTATCGTGCGCGTGCAAGAGGACCAATAGCTCACAGCGTGAATGAGTTCTGCAGGGATTCCCACAGTGGTTGCTGTGTTGAATTTCCTTGTGCAGTATTCTGCTTTTACCCTATTAATTCATTTCTGAGTGCTCCTTTTTTGTTTGAAAATGTAATATTTATTATAGAGGTTTAACGTGGTGTGTGTGGCTACAGTGACTGTGTGTGTTCACAGTCAGGCAGCCTTGGAAAGGGTTTTGTTGACAGCCTCATGATTGGCAGCTTGGCACCAGCGTATTAGTGGCCAGAAGCTGTGTGGGATGCCACAAGTGGTTGATGACGGTGGTTTGTTTCCCTAACATGCAACTGTGAATGTGCTGGGCTTTGTGAAAGCTCTGTGACTGTCAAATTAAAAGGGCACTTCTGACTTCTATCATTGACCAAAGAGGGGCAACAACATGAAAAAAAATCTCAAGCACAGCTTACAGCCTCCTGTAGTTGACATAAATACATTGGCATTTCTGTAATGGAAAGGGGTAAGCTAGCTAATCAGAGCAGAGATGCAGTAGAAGCATGTAGTAAAGAGATAACATAGCATCATGCTGAATACTGGAATAACACTGCTTGTTTAGGCTTGAGAGCAAGGCCTTAGAGGCTTTGTAGCTGAAATGTGTTGTGTTGTGATGCTGCTTGCTAAAGCATCATCCTTTTGGTTTGAACAGTTGAAAATGCCAATAGGTGGTAGTGTTCCCCACTGCTGTTTTGTTCCCCACAGTTGGCCAGTCAAATGTAGGGCACAGGTGATAAGGCCAGTCGTTGCTTTTATCAAGATACTGGGTATTCTTACCTGCCTGCCTGTGTCTTTTTTTCTTTTTTTCTTTTTTTAGAGAGAGAGAGAGAGAGAGAGAAAGAGATTATATTTTGCTTCATTTTAATAGTGACCGTAGATAGAGAAAGGAAAGATGGGAGAGAAAAGGAATGAGATACAGCAAAGGGCTCTGTCCAGAATCAAACCTAAGGCTCAGCCTTGATATGTGGTACGCACTCTACCATGGGGGGAACCGTCAGGGCCCCCCCGGCTGCCTGAGGCTTTGATCCTAGCTCGGCTCAAGACTTCAAATTAAAGGTCTAAAAATGAATGGAAAAAGAAAGTTATAAATGGTTAGGAGATCTGAGCGGTTTCCTTCGTTTTACACATATAATGGAGGTGATAGTGTGGCTCTTTACCCATATAGTCATATTTGTTGCTCTATGTGAGTGGAATGCTGGACTCACACAGGCAGTGACTTTGTAGCTGGTTATCACCTTGTCGCTTAGTAGCTGCATCTGTAGGCCAGATTTCATTAATGCTTATGGGCGGTACAGCTGGTTTTGGAAGTACAAAAGTCTCTGGGATGTTGTAATTGTGGAAGAGAGTGTGGCGAATCCATTGATCCTCCGATTGGCTGTCATTACCTGGTTGCTACACCACTCACTTTATATTTGCATAAAGTTAAACTAATCTCAGCTTTTCTGTGTCCCATAGTTGCTCAGATCTTGTCACCTGATGCCTGACCTGTGTCTTCAGGCTCAATTTAAAAGGAATGAACAGCAGTCACTTAAACAACACAGTTGCTGACTGTAAGTGCATGGTAATACATCCACCAAGTTTGGTCTATTAAAACCTTCCCTGTCGTGAGAATGAGAGCTTCACTGGGAGTGTACTGCTCCAAAATTAATGAAGTAGATACAGACTGGAAAACAACACAAATTTGAGTAGTGATACAAAGCTCCAAAAATGTTTTGAAAGATGCACATCAACACATATTTGTTTTGGGTTCACTCTCAACACTTTTCAGTCCCCTTGCTTCCAAGATGATGGAATTGTTTGCTGCTGTAGCTGGATGTATTACACTTACATCGATACAACTATATGGGTAAGAAGTATCACTTTAAATGAAGTGTGATTGAACTGGTTGTGTTAATATTTACATAGCAAACAGGTAACCTGTCCATTGCACACCACTGATAGCCAAGCAGAACCTGCAGCGAGGACACAGATATCAACAGTAACTATTTGCCTTAATGATTTTTTTTTTTTTTTTTGGCCTTGGATGCAGGAGGTAGACCTTTACTGACAAGAGAGACACATCTGTGGTGCATTAGCTTTAATGTATTAATTTGATGGTAATGTCTGATACCTGGATATTAACTTGTGTCTTAAAATTATTATAGATTGTATAGTTTTCCACTAACACTGTGTTAAGATAGCACACAGTAAATTCTATCTTTTCCACTGTAAACAGAACACCTGTTCTATTGACTGTTGTATCTGATATGAATCCCCTCTGCAGGACTTTCTCCCGTCAGAAAACACTCTGTAATCACTAAACAATGGACAAGGCAAGATTGATCATCAGAGTTGAGAAGAATTGAGTCCTGTATGATCATTCGTGTTGGTATTTTAAAGACAAGCTAAACAAAGAGAAAGTTAAGAGGAAAATGTCAGCCATGATGAAATGCCAGCCCTGATTAATCTACCAGGTACATGTGTGTTTTTTGATGCTGATTTCTAGAGTGGGGCTTTAAAGTCTCATGATAGCGTGCACAGATGCTGTGTAGTTCATTTGCTAATCATTTCAGGTTTGTTTTTGTGTTTGTCGCAATTTAGAGATGGTTGGTTGGTGCAGCAGCTGTTGGTTCTTGAGCGTGCTGCGATGATGGATCATTTGTGAACAGCAGCGAAAGTTTGGCACCATAAATTGACATTCCGGCTGAACAAGGTGGAATGCTTTAAAAAGGCAAACATATTAGTGAAGATTGCAGTTGTCGTTTTTAGAAAGATAGCATTCAGTATTATAATAATTTCCCTGTGCTCATGGAACCTGAGTGTTTTCATTAATTCAAACTAGAGGTCATTTCTTTGTGCTTTGGAATGGGGGTAAAGAAAGAAATGTTGTTATGTCTGACTTGACTGCACAGGTGTGAATAGGCCAACAAGGCTTGTGTTGTAATGTGGTTGTAAAGCTATTTGGTCAGTACCGCCGGTAAGATAGAATCCCTTAAAGCACCATACACTGATTATGTCACTGCCATTATGCCACTCAGAAAAACAGGTCACACTTCATCACATTTCTTAAGTGTGATCGCTGCTCATGTGTAGTGACATAATTTAGCTTTTAAGGGGAGTGTCACTTTATAGAAGATGAAGATGGCTTACTCACACTTGTCTTAATCAGAGTTTAATCAGAGTCATCATACATGTAGTCCTCCAAATGGCAGTCAGGGAGCAAGTTTTTAACATGATAATACTCTGACATTGAGTTCAATTTTCTTCTGTCACAGTCTGTTACATGCATAGTTACTGACATTTAAGTGTGAGCTCTAGTATTTGTCACTCTTTTAGATTTTAAAGGGGTATTATGTGATATGTGACAAAATGGACACATCTAATGCACAGTTTGCAGTGCAGTGTAATTTACACAAATAATAATGCTACAAGGAGCAGAGTAAGCTTATTGAAGCAGAGATCCAACAGAAATGTTCAGTGATGGGGTAAAACTGTATATCACCATGCTAAATACTGGAATAATTAATGCTGATGTATCATTTAATTTTGACTCCAGAATAAGATGTGAAAATGATGCTGGTTACTTGCTTGTACCAATGTCCTTCATCATTGAGCTGTTTAAGATGTGAGAGGAGGCAGGAAGGGCCCTTAAATCAAATAAACTGATGAACTATGCCATTTTGTAATTGCACAGTCAGTCAAAACCTATTGTGAAATCTCAGGATGCAAGGATTAGCTCTGACTTGATGTTTTGAAGCCAAAACTTTTGAAATGTGTTTTCCTGTCTTCTTGCAGGACTTCCCTTGCACAGATGGCTGTGGGATTACAGTTTAGGTGGTGATTGTCATTCTGTGGCAGTGCATTGCACTTTGTTTTAGGTGAAGGTTTGCATGGGCTTTAGCGTGCTATTTTTGTCTCTGATGATAAATGGTTTTGTCATCCCAATGTTCTGTGTTCCAGCAGTCATTGCTTTTTATTGAATCAAAATATCTTCCTGGAGGTATAATAGACTGAATCCAAGTTTAGGAGCGATCATGTTGAAATGTGAGGATTAGGAAGATGAAGGAATAAAGGGGAGCAGTTGGTGGCTTTAGAAATAAAGCCTTGTTATTGGTCATTTGCATTGACAGTAGTGCAAAGAAGGAAGTTCAGGTAATTGGAGATTAACTTCCTAGATTTAAGTCTGGACCAGATGGCAGCGTCTGCTGCATGGAATACAATGGGCTAAATATACCATGGAACCATTAAGACCACCCTTTTAGCTGTGTGCTATTCAGGAATCATTAAAGCTAAATTTCACCAAACAAGGTACTTGATCTTACAAAGCATTTAGGCTAGAAAATGCCTGACTTGCAACATTATTTGATTCGTAAATAGCTATATTAAACCGGCCTTGCTTGCTAATTTGCTAATCTGAAACAAGGATTTAAATAACAAAGGATTAAACTGACTTAGATATATGGTATTGTGTTTATCCTGCACAGCATCCTGTACAAACAAAAGCACCACGGGGAGTAAAATAGGGTAGAGGACTAAAAACAGAAGTGCAGCATGTTTAAGGTCTTATCCCTGAGAGGGTAAAGAATATAAAGAGGCGGGTGCCAGTTTGGCTTTAGCAGTGGATTCTAAAAGTTATTTATATTGCTTTGTCAGGGTGTCTTTATATAAAAAAAGCAGGCTTACCCACTTACCCACTTAAAGTGGGGGGTAGGGGGTGCTCTTAGCGTGGAGCCACAATCAAGAATGTGTAGGTTTACAAAAGTTTCGGAGTTGCCTGAACTATAACTAGGCACTGTTTGGCCTGTGACAGAAACAAGGAACGTGTACCAAAAGAGAGATGATAAAGAAGAAGAGCCGCCATGATGATGAATGTTTCAGTATGCTGAGTCTTTCCACTGCTTAGCTCCGAGCTCAAAGGGCTTGATTAATTGCTCCATCCAAACTAGTAAAGGTCTGTGTCTTTCCTGCCTATAAGCCGAACTGTTGTATAAATATATGTAGTGCAGGATTTACATGAATGGGGGCTATGCGATAAGTGTAGCTCGGAATGTTGAGTGAAAACCACATAAGCAAAACTAGAACTGCCTGATAAACCTGAGTGAGATTTACTTGAGTTGAGGTGTAAAAACCGAGTGAGGTGTAAAATGAAAACTGATGAAAACAATTTTTCCTTAAAAAACACAACATAAGTGAGTCAAAGCTGTTCTGGCAATGTGGAAAAAAAAAAAAAGTGTTGGCTCTTCTACCAACCAAAAGAAATCTGGTGTGTGCACAAATGAACCGTGTCTGCTCTGAAAGTGCTAATGCCACATTTGGTGTTAAAAAAAAAAAAAAAAAAAAACAACTTTGGAATGTAGACCGTAGCCAGTGTGGAAGGAAGTCTTTGATTCCAAAACAACAGTCTTTACTTTGGTAAGTAATGTAGTTATATTATAGTCAGTCACTAAATACAGTCAATGAGAATTTGGCCCTTTCTCTAGTGAGGCATTAGTAGGGCTAGGCTAACAATGGGCATGGAAAATAATGCCCTGGAACAGAGCTAGTGAGGGGTGAAATCATAGTACAGTAGTGATTTCATTATTTTGCAGGAGTGCGACCTAGGATGAGTCGTCTGTGATAGGCTGTGGTGTTGTGGGTTGGAGGTTCCTATGTTGGGCCTCCTCCTTAATTAGCAAAGCCACTAATTACTGTGATCCATGGTATCTTTCTATCTCTGGTTTGAGGTGTGTGAAATCTCATTACTGCATGAGGAATCACCTCAAAGGTGACATCCTCAGCAGAGTAAGCTGATTTGCATGAAAAGTAGGTTGCACCTGTCATGGTCTAAACCTTGCCACAGAGGAATCTGATGGAATTTTAACCTTTAAACGCCTTTAGGTGCTCATAGCGCTCAATACATAGTCCCTGCTTTCCATGGCAGTGCAGAAGTCCCTCCCTACTCTGACAGAATGCTAATGAGTGCACAGCTAAGGTAACATAATGAAATGGAAGGTAACTCCCCCCTCCACAATCAATATGTTTCTTTTTTTTTTCTGAGGTAATGCAGGGACCCATTTAGTCCAGTGTACACTCTATACTGCTGTCAGGATAATTGTCTACTGTTTTGACCTGTGGCCACTCTTGATTATCATGTAGAGAGTGAGATTCTCCTCGCTGCTGGCCTCCAGATATACCAGAGGCAGCTCTTCACCTTTGTGCTTCTGCCTGACTGCATGGCCATAATTTGAACACTTGGTTGCACTGAATGCTTATTGCCTCCTCCACTCGGCTCTGAAAACTGATGGAAGGCTGCTCTCCTTTGTCCTCCTCAGATATCTGGACATCGTTGATGATGGAGGGCACAGTTTGCCTCACATGTCACCACTTCAAAGGAGAGTTATGAGATGCTCCCATAGCTCGATGTTAAGGGCAATCTGGGATCAAACCAGAAGTGACAGGTTTAATAAACCGTTCCAAGGCGCGGTGTCACTGTTCTCCCTAGCAGAAAAGATTTCTTACACCGGAGGATTTTGCAGTGCGCTTCCTAATGCGCTCATTACGAGGCTTCAAATTCAAATTTTGAAGCGTCAGCTGTCATCCAGGGTTGCCATACCGTAGGTGGATGGCTAAATTTAGAGGACTCTTTCTTAAGCTGTTGGACAGAACCAAATGTTGACCTCTGCTGAGCGATGAGCTGTGCCACTGCAGACTCCAGGAATATTTTTTAAGGGAATATGAATGTGTGCCAAGGCTCATTTATCTTGATACTGTGGTCTTTGTTAGACCATTTTTGGGTAAGAAAGAACTTTTTAGAATTATGTTCATCCATCAATGTCTAAAATTATCTGAGAGAGGTAAAAGTGCACTGACAAGGATTTTTTTTTTTCTTTTCCGAATATCCAGTACTTTTAATGGATGAGCACATGAGAGCACATATTCCAAGTACTGGTCAATTAACTCATCTGCGCTGCCTTGTTTTGGCCTATTATGAGGCAATTAGAAGAACAAGTGTATCCATTGTGTTTATTCATTTGGAAAATTTTTGCTTTGAACATTCTGTAACAGTTGGCTAAATGATCATTTAAAATAAGTTAAAAGGAAAAAAAATGTAAGGAAATTATAGCAAATCTTAAAAAAAAAAAAAAAAAAAAGTAATTGCACATAAAAATGAGAAGAGGAAAAAAAAAGTGGCTTCTTCATTTCTGAGTCTTCCATTCCAAATACTACTAGAATACACTTAATGGAATTTCTCAAAGCGGGTCGAGCTTTATGTTGCCTTTTGTTCCAACCTCCAGTTAAGCTTTGCTCCTGTGACACAGCAGCATCAGTTCCACTCCCATACTGAGTTGTGGAGCGTAGTCCTTACACAGGCAACATCTGCTGTAGCATGTAAACACAATTCCATCGAGTCCACGCTTTAATGTTTCCCTCTGAAAATACATTAAAATGCAGCACAATATGTGTGCTTGCTATGAAACATGCCAATCCCTTCCTTGCCGTCAACAGAGAGCTAGATGTAGCGCACTGGCAGGGTGAAGCAGCCTTTACTGTCGTGTACAGTTTCCGTTCAGTTCACAGGGAATTGTTTTGGAAAATCAAAGTCAAAATTGTGTTTGATCGAAATGTTCTAGGCAGTATGCATGCTCGGTTGGAGATGTGCTTTCTGTTCCAGTTTAGGGCACTGTTTTTTCTCTCCAGTGACCTGTTTATAGGAGCAGCTCTGGGTGTTAGCTTTCTGAGAAATAGTTGGAATGGAAATAAATGGGAAAAAAAAATTGGTCTGAAATTTTGACAGGCAAACCACCCACTGATGTGCCAGATAAAGGACCATCTTTTTGGGTAGATTGTTTATGTTTCCTTTTGTGTAAGGCATTGAGTTAAGATTAGATCTTGGGAGTAAAACTGTAGCCATTTCTTCAAAATGTCTTTCGATGCATAAGAATACTGAAATGCTGCTGTTGTTGAAGTGGAAGGTAGGCACTTGCTATGTCCCTGGTCCAGGGGAAACGTGGACACAGCATGTTTAGAGTCCCTGCTCTTCCCACTCCCATGGCCAGCCACAACAACAGATTTCAACATATAGCAGTTTATTTTCCAAATTTCAGAGTTTTTTCTATTTTACTCTTCCTGTACTGTTCCCACCACTGGCAGTTGCCATCCTTCCCAGCTCAGCTGCTTGTTGAGACTGCCCTCTGGTGGCGTGTGCTGTGCACTACAATACATCACCTCAATACAGCACCCCCGAATCAGTTATCAAAGGAGCATCTGTATTTTTGATGGTATTGAAAAGCATACCTTCGGGTTTTCTAAATACCCTGGTGTATCGTGATTCCTTGGTACTGACTAACCCTAATCACTAATCATAAAACCTCTCAGCTAACACACACAACTCTAAGATCCACCAGAACAGCCTCCATTGTTGGAAATGAAAGGGAAGAGGGAGAGGAAGGCTGGCATCAGCTGGTATCTGAATCCTCTGCGCTGGCCAATCAGCCAACAGCAATCCCGGTACCTGAGCCCATCAGAAAGAACACCGCCTGCATCTCGTACACACACACACACACACACACACACACACACACACACACACACAGAATGCATTCACTGAGCTGAGAGAGAGAGAGAGAGAGAGAGAGAGAGAGAGAGAGAGAGAGAGAGAGAGAGAGAGAGAGAGAGAGAGAGAGAGAGAGAGAGAGAGAGAGAGAGAGAGAGAGAGAGAGAGAGAGAGAGAGAGAGAGAGAGAGAGAGAGAGAGAGAGAGAGAGAGAGAGAGAGAGAGAGAGAGAGAGAGAGAGAGAGAGAGAGAGAGAGAGAGAGAGAGAGAGAGAGAGATGTTAATGCAGGAATAAAACAAATTAATGACCAAGAGTCACAACACTTTGCATTTACTGTGATGTTTGTAATGTTTATCCAAGCTGTTAAAGGACCATACCAGTGATTTTGAAGGTTTGGCCCATTTACTACAATATACTCACATTTTACATTTCAACAAACTATCTTGCAAATAATACAGGGGTACTAAAGATTCAGATTCAGATTTCAGAATCAAAAACTGTCGATTTTCAGATTAGAATTTTTTGTTCAAACAGCCACCTTATAAAATTGTACTTCTGTGACTAACAAAGTCATCAACATTCACCACAGAGAAAATGATATCAGTTCTAAAATACCACCACATGCTTTGAGAAAAGACTAGCAGAAATGTGAAGTGTAGGTGTTGGTGAAAACTGGACACTGTTTTTGATGGATTTGGATCACACAACTCACCAAGCAGTCCTGATTTCTTGTGTGTAACTGTCACTTCAGAATGCCCTTTGCCACAGAAGATGCCCACTTATCTAATTAGCTTGGCCCTGTAATGTTGGCATACACTGCCAGAACTCAAAGTGCTTCAATAATTCTGCTGGAGCCCCATTTTGAGCCAGGCCTGTCCACTCCATTGTGCAGACAAAGCAGCCTTTTAGAGGGTGATCAGTTCATCTGTCCCTTTATTCTTTTGGTTTGTGTATTTCAAGATGAGCTCAAAGACAGCAATTTAACTTTCTCCTCTTACAAATTATGCTCTACTGTTCATAAACCTCTCACTTCAGCTTCCTTACAATATAAATTTAAACTTGCTCATTTATTTTCTAAATGGCTGTTAAAAAGGTGGAAATCCCTAGGCTACATCGTCCACATAAATAAGACCTAATCCTGCTGCTAGCTGTCTTTGCAATTGCTTATAATGGAGTGAAAATGTATAAAATTTGTCTGGCATGCAACTTAATTTATACACTGGAAATACTTTGTATTTTTTCATGAAAACAATTTTCACAAAAGGCACCAAAGACCACAGTAAATATGCAATATTTAGCAGTGGTGTGAAGTTAACAGTCAGTGAAGTGGTGGAAACAATGGCCTGTCAACCTGTAACTGGTTTTAGGGGCCAAACAGACGTTACGTGACATTGCAAGTGAGCCATTCATTTTCTATGACAGGATGGCAGTGAGCAATTTTTTTTTTTTTTTTTCTGGCTCATCCCAGGCAGAAGGACAAGTGAGGCTTGTTCCTGTGGACAAGATGTGCACATGCAGGCTGTTGCTGTAACTCACCATAGTTGAAATTTGTTCAACTTTTGCAAAATTTCACTCCTGGAGTCGTGAACCCACCCAAGGATTGAAACAATATACAAATAGTGCTTACTCGTGTACCTTGCATTTCCCTTGACTTCCCTTGACAAAAATTGCAGCTGCATGTAACAAGCTCTTTGTCATGATTTAAAAAAAAATATATATATATATCGACAGATATTGTACAAACAGTAAGGCAGCATATAAGGCTTTGCATTTTGCTGAATAGAAATAATGGGGATATCAAAGTGAGAAACAATTTCCAATAACAGAATGACACACACACACACGCACACACCTATCTGATAAATATCAAGTTGTGATAAAAAACTTGAAATAATAAGAAAACATTTTTATATGCATATATTTGTTTAAAATTAAATTATGAAACAATGTAGAATTATTACAAATTCTGAAAAAAAAATGTTAAAACAACTGTAAGAAAATTACCCCAAAAATTTCCCAAGAAATTAAAAATAAAAATAAATAAAATGAAATAAAAAAAAAATAGCCCATGTCTCTTGGTTTCATAGGGTTAAAGCTAATAAACATTGTGTTTTTGGAGTGGTTCCTGCAGTTGGTTTGGATTACATTCTCAATCTTAATGAGCCGCACTGCAGATCACTTGGAAGAGGAATCGGAATTGGCCCCAAACGACCTGATAGGTGTTTGCCTACTTAGTTTGCTGCACTCATCCTCCACTCTGCCAGTCCAGCAGAGTGGAGGATGCACAGGATCTGTCAGCAGAGCAGAGCGGAGTTTCCTCCCCTGTCGCCAGCACCTCTTTCATCCCAGAGATTGGTGTCAGCTTGGCTCGCCCACAGGGTGTCATGAATCCTCATTACCTGGCAGGACCCAGCCACGTCTCCCTTTGAAAGACAGCCTGCTGCTGCTGCCACTGGTCTAACTGGGAATGTAGACACGGGCCAGCGAATCTGTTGTCGAAGCCACATCCTGATTCCCAGACAGGACAGGCTGTCAAGGTCAGCCCTCCAGACTGAACATGAAGCACACACTTCTCACCTGTCCCCATATAATTATAATTATGTTGAATCAGAGCTGGGGGCTTGTAGAAATTGACTACAAGTTATTGAAGTGCACTTAGAAGACAGTGGGGAAAGGGCCTCCAAAAATGGGCCAGAATGGACCTAATGATAGACACAAAGTGGTTTATATTCAGATGGTGGAAATTTGTTCCAGCCAAAATGCGCAAAACAACAAAAAAAACCCTGAAACAATAACTTTGGTGAAGGAAGCCTCAAAGGGTTTGATACAAATTCTGGTCCACTACAGAAATTTAGACATTCTCAGTGCGTTTCAAGGGGAGCGAGGCCCTGAAATCACATTTCACATGGACGGGAAGCCCTTTTAAAGTTGCTGGCAGTTCTTCAAGACCATTGTAATACACTGCCTGTACTCTTGTCCAAACTGTCCATCCTGTCTCAAATTTTAAAAACAGCCTCAAGCTAGGGCCGCACAATTATGGCAGAAGTTACTTTTGGTCAAAATTGAGATTATTTAAAATGATTATTTAAGATTATTTAAAATGATTACTCTTTAATTTCGGGAACTAAAACTCAATGAGTAATCATTCACTGCACTTTTTAAAGAAACTGGTCCTTGTTAACAATTTTACCTTCATTTTTTTTTTTTTTGTAGTCCAGGTGTTCTCTTTTAGCCTGCATAAAGGCTAGAAAAGTCAAAGAGGTAACATTACATTACATACGTACAGTATTTGGCTAACCTGGCGTTCCTCTCCTCGAGCTGAAATCAGATGACCAGAGTGTGTTTTTCACACTCTGGCACAGCGCCCTCTACTGCTAGAGAGATAAAACGGGAGATATACAACACCTGAGAAAATCCAAGACAGTGGTCCCTTGTTAATCGCGGGAGTTAAGTTCTAAAAATAACGCGCAATAGGCGAAATCCGTGAAGTAGTCAGCTTTATTTTTTACAATTATTCTAGATGTTTTAAGGCTATAAAACCCCTCACTACACACTTTATACACTTTTCTCAGACAGGCATTAACATTTTCTCACTTTTCTCTCTTGTTTAAACCCTCTGAAAGTTCAAACCTTCGTAGAAAAATAAGTCCAGTATTATAGAATGAACACATTCTGTACTGTACAGGAGACACCACACGGAGGAGATTGATTGACAATGGTCTACAGTCCCTTAGCCAATCAGGACGCAGAACACAATGCAGGGGCTCTCCCTTAACCAATCAGGACGCAGAACACAATGCGCTGTGTAAAAAAAAAAAAAGCATGCAAAATTGCACAAAAAAAAATCCGCGAAACTGCGAGGCCGCGAAAGGTGAACCGTGTTATAGCGAGGGACAACTGTATTACTAACTGAAATGTGTCACAGGAATCTCAAACTGAGTTCTACTCAAGCTTCGTGGCTTATGTTTTCCTAAAGCAACATATTCCGTTGCACAGCTGGCAGGCAGGCGGTGCTCGTACTAGCCATCATTAGCACAACTGTTGCTCGTACAAGAGTAGGGATCTCAAAAATGAAGTAACAGATGTTTCAGCTTAGCATTGATAAAACTGCTCCCTCCATATTCTTGGTGTGTTTCATTCGAATTGGTCCACAACAGAACATGTGAGTGCAGTGGAGTGGGTTCAAACTCCAGTCAGTATTTCGTCCACATGTGCACGCTCCACTCCAAAGCCAGACCCAAACCCTCACTTAGCTCATTTAAATAATGACTTTCATGTATTTTTGCTCATACAGGCTCTGGATCACACATGGTTATAAATACAAAGCCTTCATTGTGCAGCTGTCAAACAACTTGTAATGATAAGATATTGGAGCTGATAGGGAATGCACCGAGGTGGAACTGTGTTTCTTTATATTGACTCGGCAAATATAAGACTTCTGCCACACAGGACAAGACTAACAAAAGTGAACAGTTTACACACTCATGTCTACCGAGGGGAAAAAAAAAAAAAAAAAAAACAGCAGACTGCAACTGCTGACTTTCCACTCTGGTCCTCATCATCTGTTCCTTTCGGAGCAGTCTGATACTTTAGTGAAATATTTAAATTCTGGTTTGACTTCATCAGTTGGCTGCTTTTTCGTGATCTTAGCATGCATTCCATTCCATGTGGTCTGCAGTAGTAGAGCATTTGAGGTGGAGTGGAGCGTAATCCTGTATGCTATCAATGTGTTTTTTTTTTTTTTTTTTTGTTTTTTTTACAAAAAAAAAAAAAAACAATCTAAAAACACTCAAAGCAGATCAGCGTTGTGTGTTGAAAGCATTTTGAGGGGGAGTGGGGGTTGCGCTCTGACAATGGGATTTGGCAGAAGTCTAATTTAATTTATCAACTGTCCCCACTGGAAAGGACCTCCAAGCTCTTGCAATTTCTTACAAGCCCTTTCACCAACACACTGACTTGGCATAAACAGTACAGAGTGTCAACACTGACATTTTTGTAGGTGGCTAAAGTTGCTAAGTTCGGCTGATTTGCAGTAGTGCTGTAAACTGGCTAAAGCAGCTCCCGCATTGACTGAAAACTGTTCAGCCACAGCAGGTGGACGTGTCAGTCGCTAGTGATTGGTTAGCAGGAAACAAGTCCCTCCGCCTGCAGAAATAGATGGATAACAAATTTGGGTGCAAGTTCAGACTGAATAATGGAGTGGAAATGGAATACTCCTTCAACCTGAATATCAGGTTATGTCAAAATGATAAAAAAAAGTACACATTTGTTTAAATTTAATAAATGAATGTGAGCAAAAATAGGTTACATTAGTCGTATGCTCTACTGTCTACTCTGTCATTGAACAGTTTTATATTTATAATTGAGGAAAAAATGTATTGCTCATTGTTTTATTGCCCAGCCCTATTACACTCTTTTTTTAACTTTATTATTTGTTATGGTTTTCTTAATCAAATACTGAAATACAGCAACAAAGGAGAAGTTTTGCAATTGACTTGCCTTCCTCTTATCTCTGCCAACCAGTGGTCTGTATTCTGGAACCTTTTTATTTAATCTGACTGTCCATAAGAGTTCTGTGTGTGTGAGACTAATATGTTACATGTGAAGTATATGTAGGCCCAGAATGTAAGTCTCCGAGCATTTTTTCTCCTCTGTTGCGCCTACCTTCAGAGAGATCAGTTCAATCCAACTCTCTCTGCACGTTTCCCCATGGCCTTTTTTAACCAATAGACCATAGCTCCCGTAATCATCGCTCATCACTTTTAGTGTCAACACACAGCAATTTACTGTTGAGCTCTGGATATTAAATTCCATTTTCTATTAACTTACTGTCGAGCCATGAGGGAAGACTCACTGTTGATATCTATGGCAATGACTATAAACCTGAATGGAGGGTATGGTTATCACATTACATTTAGTATTGGGCAAGATTAGAAAAGACTGAATATGATTCATAGCTCTTCTACCTTTCAGATTCTCTCTCAAGGGTTTTGGGAAAATTAAAGGGTTGGGATTGGAGAATGGGAACTATATAGCACAGTCAGCATTTGCTCAGTTAAATTTGACCAAGGGTTGAAAGGGAGTAATGAGTTAGGATTCAACTTTATGCTTGCCTCAACTGTTGAACTGGACTGTTCTCTGTGAAGAATAGGAACTAGTGATTGCCCTGTATGGGTTTTTGACTGATCTTGAATTGCAGCCTTTGCCAGCAACTGAATGCCATGATTTGACATCAGCAGGGATGCACCGACATAAAATTTCAGGGCTGACGACCAATAATTATCTGTTCGTTGTGGCTAATACCTGTATGATAATTGATAACAATTCTCTCTTGCATTTGCAAAAGTGTAAGGTGGACAGTAGAGATTAACTTTTTATATTGATCTGTTTATTTTACCATTGTCAGTACAGTTTTTTTTTTTAAAACAAATCATACTTAATACAAGAAAGACCATTTTTACTGACATTCTTCATCAAATTTTTTTTTCCCTCTTAAAGTGCTAGCAGGCAGCAGTAGGCTACCTGCATGTACTTTACCAACTGGGCTACCAGAGCACCCCTTGTAATATAAATTCAGGAGAAAACCTTGCCACATTAAATATGATGGACAATACAATGTGTGTATATATATATATATATATATATATATATATATATATATATATATTATTACACTGAACATGCGGTGCTTGTTTAAAATAATACTGTCTAATGACAGCCAGTTGGAACAGATAAATAACAATGAAAGAAAAAAAAATACTGTACATCTTGGCCACTAACAGAGTCTGGGGTACTCCAACTTTGTTGAAATCCAGACTAATAAAATTATTTTTTTGTGTTTGTGTCTGTGTTGGGGGCGTTCAATGGTCAGCAGCTCTTTAAAGCAAGGGGAAACTCTAATGTACATACCATCTTGTAAATGAATTAATTCACAAAGAACACAGAAAAAGTGAATACTTGAAATATGGCAGCGATAAAGATTTTCTTCATCTATGATCAGGAGGGATCCTGCATCATGTCAGAGGTGGACAGCACTGACTTGCTGATGTCTGATATTTAGCAAATGTCCAATCCGCAATCTGGATCTGCAATCCAGTGGATCACTGTGACCCTTATGTGAACTCACCAGTCGAACTGATTCCGTCTGTTAGTGTCTGTGCTCATGTTCTGGTAGATGACCCCTTTTCTCCCTGCATCCTGTCTTCATTAGCTTCACTTGCTTTCTAGTCTGACATCACACTTGCATATGGTAATGCCTATCTTCAGCGTAGCGTTAGCAATGTAGATCACGTTATCCGTTGGAGAGCTAATATTAGTCGGAGGTCAAAGGCTAAGGAACCACTGAAATGATCCAGAGCCCTGCTATCAAAGCTGCGGTTGTTGTGTTCAAGAGACTGTTCTAATCTCCCCTAGCCTCATTTGACCCAGTCAGACTCCTCATGCTTCACACTGTCAAGGGAACAACAAAAGCCCCAAGAGATTCAATAAGCACTGGGAACAGTGATGGAAATAAATACTTCAACATTTTTGTAAACCGCACCCTCTCCTGCATTGTCGTGGGTGACACTATGATAATTGGCCTCCTGGCTTGTGTATGTGCCAGCCTCTGCTCTGCCAGCCAGAGGTATTGTGCCTCATCCCTGGGCGGTCTTTAGTGAAGATTAAAAATCGACTGAGGTCAACCGGGTAATTGGACAAATGTGGTTGTAATGGAAAGAGGATTTAGACTAATATCATATAATGAGTCTTCTATATTGTTTGCTCAACATTGCACTAGAAATTGACAAAAATTACTCTAGATTATCAAAGGCAGATTTGCGCGGTATATGACTGACACATTTATGCAGCATTTAAAAATGTACTGATCCTCTTAAACTGTAGGTTGTACTTTACCATGCTCACAGCTAACATTCCCTGTGTTTTGAGAATTGTATTCTTTTATGATATGTATACATTAGAGCTGGATGAGTTGGTTTTCTAGGGACTTTGTAATCCATCCCCCCAGTCATCTTCAACCTTTTCAGAAGTGAAAGAGCCTCTGTAAGAGCTTCTCTGTGGTTTTGCTTGTCTTTTTTGGCTCTGAATTCAAGCACAAAAAAAATCTGAATTGACAGGCCTATAGAATATGAGTGAACTGAGAATTTACTGTATTTTTTTTTTCCTTTTGCTTAGACATTTCAGTGATGTATCTGCTCTACCTGTACTAGGGAACAACAGACACCACTTCTGGAGCTTTGAAAATGCCTATAGAGTGTTTCACATTGCTTCTCCTTGTTCCTTCTCTTACCTACTTATTTCTTCTTCTTCCCATCCCCTTGGTCCCAGATAGTGCCATGAATCACTCCGGACAACAGCTGCTGCCCACATAGAGGTCACTTCACCTCTCTTTCCACTTGCCTTGGCCCAGAGGATGCTGGGGATGTGTCGCGGGCGCAGGAAGTTCCTGGCGGCCTCCATCGCCCTGCTCTTCATCCCAGCACTCACCTGGCTCTACCTATCAGCCGGGAACTTTCAAGGTATGCAAATGGGCCACCACTGGATGTCGTACCCACCGTTAAAACACATATGACTACTATGAACTGTACGTGGATAATTTTGGTCCAGTTACAGTTAAAACCATATTTTTCCTGTTATAAACATTCAGAAATATCTGGTAAGTTCTGCTCTTCCTGTATCACTCCATCCCAGCGGAGGAGTAGCCAGCACAGACATGGAATTAAACCCTAAATGTAGAGGTAGCGAGAGTTTGCTGTTGAGTATTTTCTTCATTGAAGGAGCTACATTAAACTCGCTAGGTTGTGGCTAGCTTCCTGGCTAAGCTTCCTTTCCTTTGCTCCCATGTTCTGCATACACATAAAGCTACAAGAAAGTAGCTCTACCATTCATATTGAAAAAAACAAACAAGGAAGTACCATTATTGGTTATTATTAGTAGATAGATAGATAGATAGATAGATAGATAGATAGATAGATATATAGATATATATAGATTTATTCATCCCGAAGGATATCCACAGTTTTTCAGCAGTATCCACAGATTACAGATTAAATAAATAAAAAATAAAGAATAAGATCTAAGTACAACATAATAAGATCTAAGTACAACCCAGTGTGCAAAAAGCAATGTGCAAAAAAAGTGTGCATAGGTGTATAAAATGTGCATAGATGTAGGTCAATGTGCAAATTTAGAAGAAATATGCAGTATACACAGATGATAAATAGCAGTAAGCAATATAAACACAATAAACAAGGAATATAAAAAAATAGAAATATGAACAATTTAAACAGAAGTATGAAAGTATGCCATTTTGAGCTGTAAAAATTCTGCTACATCAAGCTTTTGTTTATTAAATAGTTTGAATGGAACTGAAATAATATCAGATTTGTCAAACTGGGTGTCCCTTTTTAATATCAGCATTTGAAAAAAATCAAATAGTATCCATTTTTTAACTTGACTGTTGAAATGGTAGTCTGCACTTCCCACCGATCACTTGTCAGTCAAAGGAGGTGTCTGGGTTTCCTGCTGATGTCGTCTCTGTAGGTAGCATGCTTTTCTTTGTCTCTTCAGCCATGGTGACTATTGCTGCTCATGGTAACTGCAGTTCTTTTTCTGTTTATTCTAAACACACTTGAAAAGTTAAATGTATCACTTGGTGTATACCACAAGATTTTCCAGAACTCCTCGTGTACTTTTCTGACTGGGCAGACCATCCAGACAGCAAGGACAGCGAATGTGAAGGCTTTCATGACCTGGGTGTAGGTCGGACGGCTATCATGCTATTTCAGTATTAATAGAGAGTAGTTAAGCAGCAGACCTTTTTCACAGCAGATGTTTTGGCATGAAATCGCAGGTGAACGCAGGTGTTACTAATGACATCAATGAAGGTTCTGTTCCATTCAGATCCAGCAGAGCCAGGGGCCTGCTATTGTTCATGCTGGCTCATTGGAAAAGACTCTGGTGCACTGAAATGGAATAGAACCTCAATTAATGTAACTAGTAACACCCATGCTATGTCATGTTTACCCAACTATTTCATGTCAAAATGGCTGTTGCTGAAAAAAAAAAAAAGTCTCCAACCTGATGCTGCATCACAGAGGTGTTTTCTCCATCATGCCTTAATAACAAGGGCATTGTGCTCTGCTTATTCCAGCAGTTTGAGAATAGAAGTTTGCAGTACACAAAGTCACCCTTCTCCCCCCTTTTTTCTCGAGGTGTTATATTAATGAATTACTGAGGCCTGTCCAAAGTTGATTACTTCCTCAAGACGATTTAGTCCAGGGGTTCTTTGAGCCATTTTAATGACTTTGTCTTGGAGGATTGAAATTCTGCGGCAGTGCCATTATTAATTATGATTAAATTGACAATTTTGACTTGGGGTCACAGTCACTGGAGACTGTACATGTGAATAAGTTCCCATAATGCAATAGGTCTGCAAAGTAATTATTTGATTTGGCAGTAAACTCCTGGCAGTAGGGAATTGTTGCGGGGAGTATGATAAGTTGTGAAAGGACCTGGCTGGAGGGAGCATCAGCTATAGGTGAGGCCTGAATGTGTGAGACAGGAACAATGTGGTTCCACTGGCTCGGACTCTCCCTTTCACACTCTCGCACTCTCGCCATCTCCAACCTCTTCCAGCAGCTCTGTCTCCCATTTTGACTCTCTCTCATTCTCTGCTGTGTTTTTCTGTCTGATAGAGAGAGGGGAGAGAGAGGGACGGTGAGTCTCTGCGGTCCTTTGCGCTTCCGGATGAGCTGCCACATAGACCGACCCTGGAGAGAACTTTAAGTTCAGGGAGGAAAAATACTTAAAGTCTGCTACAGGATTACAAATAAAGACTTCACAGTTCACTTACTGGAAAATGCACAACGAGTGTCTTCCAGTGCGTCCGCAGGGCCTGGAAAAAAGCAGACTCAGCTCAAGGCCGTAAAAGCTCCATACAATATAGAGATTTAAGTCTGAAAGTAAGCTTAAAGATCTAAAATGCTGCAGCTTTTTGGTGTGCTGTTTTAGCAGAGAGAAATCAGTGCAATCTCACAGACCCAATGATTTATGATTATGATTTTACTGTGGCATTTATGTCAGGGTTGTGAATGTGTAGAAAAGTCTCTGAATTTTTGCTGGGGGGCAATGTTGAACATGTAATCAAAAGGGAAAAAGAAGTGCCAGGTGAGCACAGTCGTGATAGATGGCACTCATTGAATGTCATCCCCTATGCATGACACACTTGAGATATCATTGATTTAATTTTGTTTTACTTTTTATGAATTTAGAAAAAAAGTTTTTTTTTTGTCATTTAGGAGATTTTTTTAGTGGTCTAGTGGTACACTCATCAAGCAGCCACCAATCATAATCAGTCAGTAGACCTTCTAAATAGGTCTTTGATGATTGACCAATCACAGTTTGAATTGCCCAGTCCCTAAAAACTGCATCACAAATGTGAGCTGATCATATTTGGAAATCAAATGAATTTATTTTGATTGGGATTATATTAGGATTAGCCAGTCACACTGTTTGGGAAAAAAAAAAAAAAAGATAATCAGAGTTGGCCCCAGAAACGTGATTGATGTATACCTAATACTGCCTTCATATTACATCTGCTGTTTAATTTGAGCTTGCATGAAAAAGTTTTAAAAAGTTTTAAATTTATTTAAAATGTATCTTGATGGAAGTAGCAAACACCCTGCTCTTTCATGGCCCAAGACTAATCCTAAATCTGAAATCTCATTTAGGCAGATAAAGCTCTGGCAATGAAGACTTATTTTTGAGGCCATCTTGATGGCAATGTAATTCGTTGACACAAATGGTCATGAAATTGAAAAAGATTTAATATTAAGAAAGTTGTTTACTTCCCTTTACTTCCCACAGTGCAGAAGCCAAAATACAAATAGCCCAGTTCTCAGTGCTGCAGTCCTGAGCTAGGCTCACAGAGGAGCACAGAAACACTAATTTCAGAACAAAGGCTTTCCCCATGAGTGCTAAATACTGTCTCTTCCTCATTAATCACATTCACTGTTCATTGCTGTGTTAGTTTGACCTTCTTGCAGAATTCATTTTAAGTTCCTTTGAAGGCAGGGAGTTGAACCTGTGAGTTGAACCTTTCAGAAATGATCGAGAGAGTGTTTAATATTCACACAAAAAAGATATGCCCGCTCAGGGGGTATCATTCTAAGGAAAACAATCCCTGTGATAGCTCAGAAGTGGAAATGAATGTCCTCAGTATGACTTAGCCCCCCTGGCGATTATACAGAGCACAGTCATGTGTATTGCACAGTTGTTACCTAAGGGTTTATTCAGCAGATGGCGAAGGGCACCTGAAAACAATAAAGCAGATGATGTATCTGTGAATTTTATGTTGCCCCTGTGCTCACTTACTTCACACTTTTCTCTAGAGTGCCCTTTGGGACAATCTACATCGACCCAGAATCATTCATGCCCCATGAGACTGCAGAGGTAACCTTCATAACCCCTGTCAGCAAGCTCAGGGCAGAGGCACAGACTTTAGTTTGATGGATGCCTCCTGACCTTTTGTGGTTTGGCTGATCGTTAGAGATTGGTTGCACTGTGTATGTGTGTTTGTGTGACTGCACGTATGTATGTACACATGCACAGGATGTGGCAGCAAGTGATGTCAATGTCATGGCAACTGTGGAGTGTGCATGTTGTTGATCACAGCCAGCATTAGTAATCCTCAGTCATCCTACCATGACTCAGACTGGACATGAACTCTGGAGTTAGATAGGGCTGCAGTTAATCACTGTTTTCACTGTCAATGAATTTGTTGATTTTTTTTTTTTTTTTTTTTTTTTTTTTTTTGAGTAACTCTTTTGACTATAAAATGTTAATACCGATTTCCAAAAGTCCAGCAAATATTTGACATTTTTACATAATTAATGCCGATAACTTTAAAATGAATTAAAACGACTGATCGATTATCAAAATTCATTTTCTTGCCAATTAATTGATAAATTGTTTCACCCCCAGGGTTAGAGACAGGTGAACTAAATAAATACGTACATGGGCTGGAAAATGTTATACTTAAGGGAGCATTTATTTATGTATTGTGGTGTGTAAAGACTATTTGAGTACTTGTTGAAGGCTCGGTTTAAACATAAGAGCTTTGGCAAATCACTTCTAATCCTTTTGTGTCTCTTATTAAGGAGTAACTTAAAGTGGTGGTAAACCTGGTGAAAAAGATGTGAGAGCTCCTAAAATTCAATAACTTGAACACAATGCAATTCTCACAGGCTGCATTGTTACAGCACTCCCCTTGTAGGGTAATGATATTTTAGGGTAATGATTGTGGAAATGTTATTGTCTGGACCCTGGTAAAATCAGCTAGCTGTCCAGCAAAGTGAAAATATCCCAAGCTCACTTGCTAAAAACTTCCATTTTGGAGGCTTGAAGTTAAGTCAGAAAGTTCATGACTGATGCCATTGCTAGCTAAATGAGTGCACAGCTCCATCCATCTGAAAAACAAACAAAACAAAAAAAAAAACAAAAAAACTGCTATGCTGTCCCTCCTCTTGTGATGTAGATTGGTAAAATAATCCTTGGTAAAAAGGTGTTACTCTTGCTATTACTCATTGGCATTTGTTGAGCCTAGTGGAGCATAATAGGTGCAGTTGAAGGCTCAGTCAAATGGGGGTGTAGAAGGCAGCAGGAATAAAAACAGGTCATGTTGTGATTGGATCGCTCCGCTCTTACATGTCACCGTAGCCTTTAATCCCTATCAATCTGCTGGTTTGACTCAGGAGAAATCAACCGATAGGCCCCTGTCTGCAATAGAAGGGACTTCAGATTCTCAGTTTCATGATGTTTTTACATACAAAGATGAAAAAAAAAAATACATATTTTGGTTTGTAATTCCCTCAATAGTTTTAACTTTCATAGGGCGTTGTCTGAGCTCTGTTGTGACTTACTCAGCATCATCAGAGGGTGCAAGACCGCTCTACAACACTGGATTCTCCTGCCGATTCAGCCCCACAGAATATGACAGCTTCAGTCTCTGTAACTTGATTTAGCTGTGCTCTGCATCAGCAGCCTCAGAGAAGCTGAAAAGCTCTCTGCTTCACCAATATCAGATGAGGTTTTGCTTCCCAGTAAAAACACTGCCTCTCGTTTACTGACTGTTATATTTCCTCATGTGCTGATGTAAACAGGAACAAAACTTGTAAGCCGTTGTTTATAGGGGCTTTAATTGAGATGGAGCATCCCAAGTCAACGCTGGTTTTGCCTGTAATGTTGTATAGAATTTGAGGCCTTACTAAGGCATGAATCAGCGAATTTGCAGAGAAAAGCACTAAAGGGATGCAGACTAAATATGCTTACTCAAATGAGGTGACCATGCACGGTGACTGCACTCCTCATAACTTATTTACATTCTTCTCATGAATATTCCAAGTGTTAATGCCTGAAGCAAAACAGAACATCGTCTTTTTTTCCCATTAATTGAGACATTCGTGTTTATGGAAACTTTATCATGTCACTGTGATAAAGCCCCTGCACCACTGAATCGTAATGCAAATTTACACCCCAATTACACCCCAGATTACAGCAGAGGGTGTTCCAAACCCTGAATAACCAAAAAGTGATTTGAAACTGCAGGAGTTGCTCACATTCATGAAAACTAAATGAAACTACACTGGCACTAGTTATGTGCTTTATGACTGCGAACATTAGGGATGGGAATTGGCAGGGACTCCTCAATATGATTCATGATACTTGGGTGCTGATGCGATATTTATTGTGATTCTGTAATTACTGTGAAATATTCCGAATTGACATTCAATGTAATCTAACATTTGGACAAAGTTAAGGACTCTTTCATGTTACAATCATTTTTATTAATATATAAAGATGAGAAATGAAATTGTCAGAGTTTAATTATTTATAAAATTTAATTGAATTAGTAAAATAAGATTAAAATACAATTTAAAAAGATAAAAATGAAAAATAAAAATGAAACAATAACAAGAACATCATACTATATGAATGTTTTTTTCTGTTTATTTTTGATGCAGCAAAAATAATGTAATTGTGATTAATGGTATTTTTTATTGTTTTTTTTATATGGAATTTGATGTAAATTAAGGGCAAAATACTGAGTCAGGATCAGCATGGCAATGTAAATCAGTTTTCCCTTTTTATGTGTTTTTTATAAAGAAATAATGATGGTAATGCCTTTTGGCTACCTCTCACCTTGTTTGTATCTTTGTATTATGGTCAGTAAAGCTTTTTGGAAAAATTGTAGCAAATCCGTGGGCATGAATTTGTAAATCTAAGGATACGGTTTTAAAATCTGAGGGTGCACTAAACAAATCTGAGGGTACGAATTTATTATAAGATGGTACAGTTTATTAATCTTCGGGTACGTGTTGGTACATGGATTTATTTGTTTATTTATTAATTTATTTATTCCAGGGGTATTCTGTAGAAACCACATCAAAGTGTATGTGTCAACTGGCCAAGAGTATTGTCCACTGGTATGTTAAGCCCTGTCACAGCGAAGAAGTCCATCTAACAGTATGCTAAAACTAAATGAAACAATCCAATTTTGTAAAATTTCACAATTAACCCTATCAGGAAACCAGAGAATTCATCTTCCACATACTAGCCAAGTACTTCCAGTAGCAATATGAAATGTGGAGAAACATGAAAAGGAAAAATTAGTCTTCCAGTAGAGCTACAGTGGAACCTAGCAGTAACAGGAGCACTACCATAAGGGCCATCAGCTGGCCTATAAAGGTTAGTACCACAAGCATTTCAGACACAGCAGTTCAACACGGATCTCATGAAAATGTAGACAGTTGCCTCTCTGTGATGCATTAAAAAAAAAAAAAAAAAAAAAAAAAAAACTCAGGACACTTGTACTGCAAACTGAGAATTGCTAATGCAAATGTTGTAGAGGTAGTAATGGAAATAAATATTATTTACTAAATCCTGTAGTTACAGGAATGTAGATGTGCAGATGCTAACTGGCCATTATTCTCAAATCCTCTGCAGCACTCTTTGAACAATATCAACATCATAAAGATAAATAGTTTTGTTTTTTTGAAGCACCACGTATCCAGCATGTATCCTCACTGGTAGTACAGTTAGGGAGAATGAGCTGATGGATTGTATACATAATATATTGTGTCATAATCTAATATAACATAAATGATTAATGTCCAATGGGCATTCAAATGAGTTAGCACCTGTCATACAGAATACCATACATCCAATTATGCAACTATATGCAAAGTCACTAACCAAGGCAGTTTACCAGCTTTATTATTGTGTAATGAGTATCTGAATCACACGACCACCGCCAACACCTTTATTGGGGGAAAAAAAAAAGGAAACAGGAATATTGCATATCAGGACATATAGTTTGGTTGCCATATCTATCTGTTCCAACAACTGTATCCCTCTGTTGGCTTCAAAGAACTCCACTATACTTCCAACGTTCAGACTTTTTCATGTAGGAAGCTGAATTTATTCCAGTTCTGAGTTCAACGGGAAGCTCATTTCATGTGGGATTAAAGTAGTTTTAAAAAGTCATAAATCTAACTTGCCTAAACCTGCAAATATCCCAAAAAGAAACTCTGTACTGCATCCTGCCCATTATTTCTCAGAGCTATACACCCTGATCAAAATCAAATGTATCGGGCAGTTACGTAAGTGTAAGACAGGTATACTGAAAGTCCGGCTCGCAGACCACCTCCGGCCCGTGACGCAATTTTGACTGGCCCTCCAAGCAATCTATCAACAATAAAAATAAAATGATTAAATACAAAATAATGCTATCAAAATTATTATTATTTTTAAATTGTAATAAAGATATCATCGTATCATTAATTACATTACTAGTATATAATTAATAACTCATCTAAACAGGCAAGACTGCCCTCACTCAGAACAGATTTGTGTTGAATGTGGGCCAGGTCAGGTGTCTTCAGTGTTAACCCACCTGACAGCAGACAGACGCACAGAAAGCTATTCATGTACATTTGTTGTTCATGTCAAAAGTTGTTTGTGTTGAATGTGCAAATTGCGCTTACAGAATTATTCAATATTGAGGAAAAATGTGGCAAATTCATTTGATTACAAACTGTGTCGTGGACATAATAGAAATGAAAAGCCAAGCCATAAAAGACTATCATTGCACTTACCTTTTTGATACTTTTTATGAAAATAAAACAAATGAAAGAGAGAAGTAATCAAGTATCATTAATGTTGTCATTTTATCAACTGGCCCCTGGCCCCTTGCCATTTTCCCAAAGTGGCCCCCAGGTTCAGGTATTTGAGTATCCCTGGTGTAAGAGAAAGAGAGCGATCCTTGTTCAAATGTCCTCACCAGCTGGGCAAATGAGCAGGGAAGTATGTTGGTCAACAGATATTACTTCCCTGCAGCATGGCACTTGACACCTTATTGCTCCCAGTAAGTTTCTATGTGACCAGCGGTGGAAGATTGTGGTAGCACTTTGAATGGAAAAACCTACCCGTGGATGTGTTTATCCTGTTCAGTGCAATCTAGTAGTTATTTTATGATGAAATTTTTTCAGTTTCCTCTTTTATAGAGTGCTTACTGTCCGTCAACCTGCTGTTTTTTCTTCCCTTTGAATGAGCATGAATGTGAAGTGAGGCATCACTAAAGAGTATGCATGGTTGCCGAACCACCACTGGATAAATAAAGGTCAAAAAACGAGGCGTACTGATGCACAGTTCAAAAGATACATGCAGGCATATTCGCACATCCCTCAATGTGGTGCGGCTCACAACTCACAAGCTAATTACAATGTTTCCCTCATTAAATTTGCGCATGTAAGAAGTGAATATAAGAAGCTGAATCTTTTCAAAATCTGTTATTTGGGCTCTGCACCACATTCAGGAATGTGCGAATATGCCTACAATTTTATTTGCATCCTTAAACACAGAACCGCCACAGGCATAGCAATGAATAACATTCATTTTTAAAAAAAGATGGTTTTTTTTTAGAGTCTCACAGTTAGGTGTCTTTAAGTCGTGCCATGGGCCAACTCTTCCTGCTTCTTTCCCTTCTTGTCTTTCTGGATGATGTTCACTCTCCCCTCCTTAAACAAGTGATAAGTCAAAATGGTGGCTGGCCAGTGCACCGCCGTGATTCATGCTGCCTGCCAGGTGAACAGATGCAGTCACATGATGGATATCATGTCACCAGCCAGCAGATGGCTCCGTGGAAACTGGAGGGGATGTATGGAGCATTACAGCCGATGACAATTAAATCTGACACACATGAACGCACTGGGAGCACGGCATCCAAACAGTCCATGAATCACCCTCACCAAGTGGTAGAAGTGTATCCAATATTTGGCTAAGAGGTCGGCTGGGTCTGCTAAGAGCACGGGCACATGAGCTTTAATTATCACAAGGAGCTGACACACTCTGCACTCATTTTAATATGTTGGGTCTCACATTCTCACCATGCATTGTGCATATATGCTAATTAGGGAGGTCACATGCTATTAGGCCATTATGGCAATTCACCTTCTACATATTTAGATTTCACAGAGGATGAGAACATTTTCAGTCTCAAACACAGATTGCCCGAACATGCATTATCAATCCTAGTAGAATTAACAAAAAAAAAAAAAAAAAAGTGTTTTTCACATTATGTTCACACAGTGTTATCTTTCCCACCCCAAAACGGAAGATCTTACTCATGTGCATTGCTAAAGCTTTTGTTTGCATGTAGATGATGAGCTTCATGACAAATATCTGAAAGCCAAATGAATTGGCTTGGCTGCATAGAAGACCAGGTGCATCTGCTCAGAGATTGCCATATGCAATTTCTGAGCGGCGCAAACAATGGACACTCGGTCCAGTTCAGTGGGATTAGGCCCAGCAAATCCACTCAGCAAATTAATTACAGCTTGGACGAAATGGAGTCCAGAAGGTGCTTTGGTTTTTCCGGGAGAGGTTTTAGTGGCCCTCCGTGGTTGAAAGGCTCTTGTATATGCTGGCTGCCTTTATATCTTGTGGCTGTGGGGAACCATAAATCTGAAGGAAAACAAAACCGTGCCACTTCATTAGTACACTTGGTTAGGGAGCAAACCGAGCCAAGACCACTGATAAGATAGATTTCATAACATTACTTCCTTTCATTCCGGGCAGAATTTAGAGGCCTTAAACTTTTCAGTGAACAAGTGAAGTGAAGAAAAATGGCAGCATTTGTTCAGTGTGATACATAATTTTCTTTGGAATTTTCTCTTTTTGATAGGGAAATCTCTGTGATTTTAGAAATGGCCTTATGCCTGGGGAGTACAGGGATGCCTCTTTTCCCCCCGTTTGTACGACAGCCCACATTCCTCCTGTGCCAAACTTCAGGCCAAAGAGGAAGGTGGCTTTCCCAGTAGGGGAACTCAACTTGTTGAAATGACAGATGGTATCATACTGCAAAGCCATCCATTTCACAACAGTGATCAATACATGTAATAAGACCTATAACGCCTCTGCTTCCCTGGTATACTCTAACATCCATAGTTATTTTTTGCTGTTTTCCCCCCAGTGAATTCCTGTATAAGCAACCCATTGTGTTCTTTAATGGCCTTCATCCAAGGTCTTCTTCGCCCCTTAGGGAGCTGCTGAGGTTTCTGAGATGTGCTGAGAGAGAGAGAGAGAGAGCTTCACCATCTCTGTAAAGGCTTTCCTCTCTCTTAAGGATCCAGGGCTGCTTGTTCATATTTGAAGCAGTCAGAGAAGAGGGGAGAAAATTGCTCCTGACTTGAATCAGATACACAGAGCATGTGTAGCCCTACTGTCAGTATTGACAATGCTGATTGAATGATTTCTGTGTACTGCCTGGCTTGAGATGCATCAACATTTAGATCTGACTGCTAATTAGAAATTTACTATGTAGGGCACAGGGCTTGAGAGAGAGAGAGCAAGAGAAAAAGTACTTCTAATGACTTGAATGTGGAAAAACATTTTGGTCTACAAAGTCCTGTAGTTCTCAGGACATTGAAGTATGCCTTTTCTTTCACTTTTCACTTTTCTTCCATTTTTAATCATATTCTCTTCCCTGACATTGCTGAATTTTAAATAAAAGTTCAGGCCTGTTAAGTTTTAATTGTCTGAATAAAATGGCACTCCTCTTGTTAAAAATCCACTGCAGTTTTTTCTTTGTTTTTGATGCCATCTAATTTGTTAGAACAGCTTAATTGGCACTTGAAGCAAATTTTCAGTGAATTATTGAGAGGATATGGGTAACCTTTTTTTGATGCCAGGTGCAGATGATACAAACTGTGGGACAGTAAGACAGTAAGTCCTTGTATTATCAATATTTATGTGTAATATTAATGAGAATGCAAGGGCATTTCTCATGTTTATCCTCTCTCTCTGTCTGAACCCCACAGTGAAGCCACTTCCTCTGTCACCGTTGGAGGCCCAGTCGTCCACACCAGTGGGTGGGGCCGGGGAGCGCCAGGCGCTGGAGCTTCGGGTTCGGGCCGTGGAGGAGGAAAACCGGGCTCTGCGCCGCGAGCTCAACCAGCCACCCAGGAGCCCGCCGGCACGGCTTCCCAACTCCAGTCACCGTGGCAACCAAAGCCGTACCCATTCAGAGGAAGGCACCGGTGACAATGAGGGTCAGAAAGCTGCTGCAGCAGGAAATAGCTCAGACTGTGTGCAGCAGCCAGCAGTGGATAAGTGTGAGGTGAGTGCCATGCTGCGCCGGGGATCACTATTGATTTGATAGTGCACATTATAAGAGAATATTTCATGCTGCTGGCTACCATTTTATTTGGTCTAATAATTTTAGTTTAAGACATATGTCATGACTCCTGGCAGGAGAGCAACATTAAAAGGATAGTTCATACATTCTGAAAAATTTTTTCACTTCCCCCTTAGCTGTTATGAAGGACATTGTTACTGAGTGCTGGATGCTCCAAATGCTAACTGTTAGCATCCTAACATTCTTCAAAACAACCACCTTAATCCAATCAAAAAAGGGTGAACATCATTTTACTTAAGTGTCACTTTCTGAAACTAAAATGGACATGTGATTACCTAGCACACACCGACAATAGTTTGGTCACATCTTGAAAGATCCAGTAACCTCTGCACTTTCAGGAGCCTGCCAGCCACTGCTACCTCAAGCACACCAAATCTGTTTTTGTCTTTTTTTTTTATTTTATTAAAAAATTGTTTAATTTAGTTAAAGAGATAGTTCACCTGTTTTGAAAAATGTCATATTATTATTTATTAAAGTGTTTATTTTTAAAAATGTTAGCAGGGGTTAGTCAGTGGCAGGAGGCTAGCAGTTAAAACAGTTAAAAGCTAACCTCTAGTCAGTATCCAGCACTCAGTAACAATGAGAGGAACACAGCACCATCACCACCACAGAACAGCAAAGAGGGAAAGTGAAATTACCTTATTTCACCAATGAATCGCCCGGCCGCAAATAGCCGCCGGGTTCTTATAATCGCCTGGGGTCTGCACCCATTTTGCGTATTAAACGCCCACCCGAATAACCGCCGGGGCAATTATTTGCATCATAATGAGGTAACCCAAAATAAGGCTACTCACCTTATTTTTGCAGAAGTAAACAGTTAGCTGCAGACTAACAGTGCAGCACTTCCATTTTCTGTCAAAATAAGAGCGCTAGCTAACATTAGAAAAAAAGGGTGTACCGTAATCTTAAATCAACCGACTGAAAATATATTGGACAGCAGCTGTCATCACGATAATGTCCTGGTGAAAACATAAATAAAGGCCTGCAGCGAATAGCCGCCTGGTTCTTTTAAACGCCCGGGGTCCAAGTCGATTTTGCATATTAAACGCCCGGGTGATTAATTGGTGAAATACGGTATACACAATTTTTCAAAATGGGCAAACCATTCCTTTAATGTGAATTTCAGTAAACTTTTGTTTAAACTGCAGAAATTTCCAGTTGTAACGGACTAATGAAAGCCATTGTTGTGCATAATAATACAGCGTACTGTGTTACTAGGTAATGGCACATACACGGTTGTTGAGTATGACCGTATGATAGTTTACAGGATCAAGGGTACCATGGCCATGCTGAGAAAGATCAGGGTCCGATCATATTATAGGTTGGCATTTTGCTCCTATTAGCCTAATCCTCACCCAGTTATGATATTGGTTTGCCACTGGGATGTGTCTCACTGTCAGCTGAATAATATAAGAGAATTAACCCAGTCATGCTGAGATCTCCACACTGATTGCAGTCTTAAGTGTTGGTAGCATGCTGCCTCAGCACTATAGCAGACCACCTTTTAGCTCAGTGGGAGTTCGACTGATTGGCTGGAATAACCCATCCTCATAGATGGGCAGTCAGCCTTCTTGGTCTAGACCCAGGATATTGGCTCAATACTGTATATGAGCTACACTGTCCAATTTCCTTCTAGAGGGATAGTCATTATTGCAATTAATTTTCAACAAAATAATACTTTGACAAATTAGATTGTAATACTACAGCTGCTGTAATAATGACATCATTTTAGGTTTTGACCGATTCACCAGTTTTGTGATATATCAGGAAGCATTTAGTTTGACTGTGAAATTGTATTTGGACATTTTATTTACTCATGTAGTCATCCAAATATGCTTTTGTAAATCAGTTCTTCTTTTAAAAGCCTTGTGTTTTCTTAAAGTTGAATAGGTGCAATGGAAAGCTCCCTTTCAGTCAGTTCACACTGGCTGATCAGTATGCTAATGCACAGATTCAACAATTGCTATTTTGAAGCAAATATAACATGATAGACTGATGCACATACACAGCTTAGTAGAAATAAAACATTCAAAACTATCAGTATCATGTTTACTCTATTATGTTACTTCAATCACCAGTTACATTACTTATGTGTTTGAAACCATCTAAAATTGTGACAGTGCATTATTCATTTATTTTCTGCTTTGTAATAAACATTTTATATTAATACTTCAGCTTACATAGTATGCTAATTTAATTTCAGTTCTTGGTGAATAACTGCCTTTATGTCTGTATATCTGTCTGAATTGCATTTATCAGATAGTTTACAAAGAACTTCATTGCCACTGTTGTCATGGTACTGACTGTAGTTGTGTCCTGAGGGAGCACGAGTGCACACATCAAAGAGCAAAACAAACACATTTTGTGGATTAAATGCATAACCTAATTTTACACTGAAATATCAAGATGTATCTGCATAACGGGGGAATTGTGACAGCCCCAGCTAATCTTCTGCTGAACACCTTTAGGGGAAGAGGCAACTCTGTAGTGTAATTTCATTTCCCTGATTAGTAATGACTAAGCATATACTAAGAATAAGAGGAGGTTCAGAGCTGATTTTCCTCTCCCACACATTGCTAGTCTCTGGCTAGACACACACCTTGTGCTTTCTCAGTGGCAGGAGCATGATTTTTATCTTATGCTTTGAAAAAGATATACCCTCAGATGATTTCTTATCGGCACCTTCTACTTTCCTCCCACACCTCCTGCCGCTCGCACACAGTTCTTGGCCATGGCGATGCACCATTCAAAAGGATGGCAACCGGAGGAAGCAAAGCTCCCTCAGGGTCTGGAAAGGCGAAACTAGAAAAGGCAGTCCATATGCAGTGTATTCCCCTCCAGCCAGGTTTGAGAATGGCCCCTATTTGGAGGGTTATCCTGGATGCCTTGACCCCTGCTGGGAGAACAGAGAGAAGAAGCACAGAGTCTTGACATGTCAAGCTGGCATCAGTGAAAGAAGTTTGGAGCTAAGCTTGGAGTTATAACCTAAAGCCTTAAAGGAAACATCCATCCTTGAGCCCTTAAAGGACCGTCTTAGCTATTTTGCATGTTTAGCTTTTCCCAGTCTTTTCCCAAAGCAAGCAATTGTATTTTACAACTCCAGTATTACTTTTTCCTCCCTTTCATCCAGCCATTGGTTTCCATTCATTCCTCTACAATATCAAAATGAACGTTCAGAGACTTCAAACTTTCTTCACACCAGTATTCCATCACTGCAATAAAGTCCTCCACATTAGTTTTCCTAAATGCAGCAGCACAGTTGTGTTTTGATGACTTGAAATTGGGTGGTGTTAGGATGGTCTCTCTGCCAGAAAATAGTTCCAGAGGAAACATTTGCTTTACACACAGAATGATCAGCTCTGTGGTTTATGAATGGCAATGACTTTGTTAGCAGCAGAAGCAGAACATTATACATCGGGTGTTTCAACCAAAATTTCAAATTGAGGGATTTTGATTATGTATTGTCAAACCTTTAGTAGGCTACTTCCACATGATTTGTTGCAACATAAAATGTGAATTGTCGTAAAGTGGTCAAACATTAAAAATCACTGGTAAGGGCCTTTTTTTTTAAAACGGCTATTATCAATGTTCCTTTAGCTCCATGGCCTAGTTTGTTGTTTGGTGGTGTGTTCTAATTCATGTGGACAGCTGGCGAAATGTCATAATGTCAAGAGAAATCAGTCAGAAAAATTCAGCGATCTAAAACATGACCAAAAAAAAAACCCTGTTTTTGGTGTCAGTCCCTCAGAATCAAAGTGTATCTTTCCAGAGCTGTCATTTTCACTGGCATGCGGTAATCATACAGGGAAGAATCTGTTATAACAGAGGCACAGATATCTCTTTGTCCACCAAACAGTAGCCTCAATAGACCAGGACGCAATGTAGCCGTAAGACATGTTGTAGACAAACATGTCCTTTAACATTGGAATAATTCTAATTCAGTTTTTGGGTCATGGGTTGAATAGTTGAAATAGTTTTATCTTAATCTGGATTTAAATGATATGATTTCCAGTTCAAAGATTATTCCTGAAGTAAATGAAGGTTTAAATGAAACCTCCTTGGTGCAGGTTTGACTTCAGATTCCTGCTGTTTGTCAGAGGAGAAACACTGTGTATCCTCTATCTCAACTCCTTTTCCACATAATTCTGTGTGATGTGTTTTATGTTTATGGACACAGTGAGTTGTTTAAACTAAATATGAGTCAGAAAGAGACACCATACTTCACTGAGAGTCTCTATTGCTGCGCAGGGCTAGTGCTGAGTGCACAACACCAAAGCAATGACCAAGGTGTTGCCAAAACCAAGAAAAAATGATTTGGTAGATCCTTGCTTTAAGTGAAATCAAGGACTCCACAGTCCAGAAGCAAGTAATCGGATACGAATCTTTGTATTGAAAAGCCATGTTTTAGGCCTTGATTACAGATGAGCCAAGACATGCATGCACCTGAAGATTCAGACAGTTTGTTCCCCAAAGCACTTTGCACTTTAAAAAGCACCTGAAAAGCACCTGAGACCCATGCTGCTACACATCCGCACGTTACATAATATGACCACACTTTACACAATATTATTCTGCTCTATGTTTTATGTCTTACTTATATTGCATATTTTTATTCATGTCTTATGTTTTTATGCACCACAGAGTGGCAATTTTAATTCCATTGCATGCATATACAGTGACAATAAAGGCAATCTAATCTAATCTAATTTAATCTGATTAACTATCCCGGATTAAGGTCCACTCTTGTCTTAAATAAACTGTGATATATTGTGAAGATAAACAGCTCATTGTGTTTCAAGAAAGGGCCAAGTCACTCTGGGAAACATATGAAATCACTGGAAACATATGAAATAACTGAATTACAAGCGGAAGAATGTGCGTACACCGGAGAACAAACTACAGCCTGTTCCTTACAAAATATCTCCTGGAACACACTGAACATCACAAGCTGATGATACTTTAAAGTAATTAGTAACATCTAGCGGGAATCAGCAGAACAACATCAGGCAGCCGTATCTCTTCCTCTTCAAGTGTCAGCCCCAGCTCCCTGCTCCTCTCCAGCGTCTGCTCCCTCCTGTCCCTGAGAGCCACAGTGGCCTTGAGCACATTTGAAATCACGTTTCACAACAGTAACCAGATTAGCCAGCTAGCTTAGTGGAATAACAGTCAACACTATTCTAAAATGTCAACTGAGGAGCTACCATATTCCTTATTTGTCAACCCAGACATCTAGCAGTCCAAGCTGAAACTAGTACTAATTGACTTTAGCTTCCTAATGCTTTTAGCCACACAAGCAGAGATTGTGAATGGTGCTTTATTGGATCTACGCAAACTTAGCGTGAGTGGCTAAATGGCTTGGCCCATTACATCTTCAGCTGAGATTTCAGAATAATGTTGACTGTTATTAACATCTACCAAACAAGAGTACAGGCCAGTCACTGAGATAATAGTGGAGTGACTACCACCGATCACCAGCATTAATACTAACTGATCTGTTGCTGTAGGCAGCAGAAATACTACTGATTGTACCTTTTTACATCGGACAGTTTGTCTTTTTGTTTAATTCTGCGTTGTGAATTCAAAGTCATTACTTTTGTACACTGTATCGTAAAGGGTGGCAGGATAAGCTTCTTTCTTCATTTCATTTTTTTAAAATTCCTCTTCACTCTTCTCATGATCTCTGCAGACCATCCATGTGGCCATCGTATGTGCAGGTTACAACGCCAGCCGGGATGTGGTGACTCTGGTGAAATCTGTCCTTTTCCACAGGTACAGCAAGCTCTCTCTGTTATACACTGCCATTTCCTCTGATTACATGCATGCACATACACATATACATACACACACTTGTATGAATAAATTGGCACTGAATAATATCTACCTTCAAGCCCTAGTGCTAAGTTTAAACCGACGTTACCCTTAACCCTCACCCTAACCTAAATGTAATTCCAATTCTAGTGTTGGCACCAAACTAAAATCCTAGTCCTAAATTAGATCCTAGAGGAGGAAATGATGGTCAAAAGGGCATCATTTGTAAGGTATGAGACCCAAACTGGTTTTCACAAAGATAACAATAAAGGAACACACACATGGACACACACACACACACACACACCCTGATCTGAATATGCCGCCTACAGTCTGTTGCCTGGCAACGCCACCACTATGAACAGAGAGGCTGGCCTTCGGCTCAGCCTGCGTTCTCCATCCCACTTCTTTTTAGAGTAACAGACTCTTGGTGGAGACACTGGGAGAGGAGAAGGTTGGGTATAGTTTAAAGGTGAGCTCAGTCTATGCATTTTCACATTATTATTATGTTGAGCAACCTGCTTGTATGGATCAGAAAGGGACAGAATCATTCCCATGCAAATGCTGTTTGAATAATTTGTTTATTGTAATTAAGTCGTCCACCTGCAGCATTCATTTTGGGGTTTTTCATACAGAAAATATATGTAGAAAATTTCAAACTAAGCTTTTTTTTTTTTTTTTTTTTTTGCCAAGAAATGCCACGCCTAAGCTGTTGCTTAGTATTTGTGCTACATTACTGTGTTTGTAAAGATCGCAATACACCTGCCCCTATTAGAAACAAGGTTACATGATACATTCAAATCAAAACTAACAACTGTGACAGTGGGTCAGTCTGTTTGATCATGACTTATTGTCAAACTATCAAATGCACATCCAGAGTGTGGGTTTAATAAAGTGACATATATAAAGAAGAGGGCAAGAAAAAAGCTACATGTGAGAGGCTTTAGGAGTTTTACACGACATTTTATATACTGTACTGCAGTATGTTGGAATTATACAGTAATTTAATTTGTCGCTTGAAAGATGACTGAAACAGCTGTACTGTATTTTGAACATCCATAAAATTCAGTAAATAGTGAAACTGTCTGTTTAATTATTTTATATTCATGTGATACATATATGAAGGCCAATTAGATTGTCATCTGCTGGAAAAATGAGGGGAAAAAAATCTGTTATAATATTTATCTGCTTATAGTGAACATTTTTGCCTGGATGGACATGATGATTATAAGCGGTTTCCACTGTAATTGTAAAAGCAAGTTGTGCATTTCACACTTTGTTTCCACACTGAGCAGCGGTGACTGTTTGCTCCACACTGACTCTTAACAATCAGAGCAGCAACTACTGCCAGTTTTTTGCATCTGTTCAATGTGAAGAGGCCTCTGTTTGCCACCACTTTGTCTTTGTACAAATCGATTCTCACTCAGAAACAAAAAGGTTTAATTTCTAACAGTTGAAATTTCCATGGCTACCTAGTTATTAGCTACCAGCATGCCATTTTTTTTAGTATCACTAAGATAAATTAGCCTAGATCCAGTGCCTATGAATTGCCATGTCCACATTTTTGAAGTCCTCAACAATTCCTTAGATCTGGATCTGCGCTCACTCCTCTGATTTGGCCAGAGTCTGTGTGTAATGACTTATTGGCTGGTCACCAGATTCTCTGGTGCTTCCATTTCAAAGAAGTAAACAAAAATGGTGGCTATCATGAAGACTTGTGATGTTAAAGACAGCAAGCTAAATTTGGTGATTTCTTCTGTTCTTGAGAAATGTTACAGCATCAGTAAATTAAAAGACAATTAGCCAGAAAAGTCACTGTTGTTGCGGTGGTGCCTGAATCAGGTAACCCACTATGACTGGTTTAATGCTGACCAATAGTCTTGGCCCAATGGTCTCGCCCAGGTAGGACAAGCATTGACTCTGGTAAATTATCTCTGATAGAGGCATGGCCAGACTTCACTGTGTTACAGCCTGATTCACAGAGTCTGGAAACCAGGCTAAAGATAAATATCTATCTAATTGTATAACCATAAGTGTAACATATAATTATGCCTCACAGCTCGACTGCAAGCTCTGCTGCATCTTGTTGCTTATTTGTTTCCTGTGTTAAAATAGCATGGTCTAAAACTGCATGATGTGACACTGCCACGATTAGAAACTTGGTCATGTTGGCTCGTCTTTCAGAGCTCGTCTGTCCAAAATAGTACTTCTGTTGGCTGGCCATACAAATTTTTAGGTCAAAGTTCGCATGAGCTCTTCACAGATGTGAACTGGTGACATATTTTCATACTTTTGTTATTATTCTAATAAAATATAGTAATGTAATAATTCCATGGGCAAAAGTGCTTATATAATTACATAGGATCCTAATCACTCCAGCATTTTCAGGATTTTCAACCCTGAGTAACAACTACCACCAACTTTACTACTACTACTTGAATCATTTTTAAGAGTAACATGTAGCACCAACTTTACTGCTGCTATTTTCATCATTTTTAATATAAATTAACAACCAGCACCATTTTAACCACTTCTGTTTTCATGATTGATTTTCCAACAGAGTAGCATGTACCACTTTCCCCTTAAATACAAGGTACTGCCAACTTAACCTCCACTACTTTTTTATGTTCAATCTTACACCAACTATGACCAAAGCCTTGCAGTTAGAGAAAGCTGTTCCATGTCCACTGGCTGCGGTGAGACAGAAAAAAAGAATGCAGTACAGTGTGTCGGTCATTAATTTTGTTGTTAACTTGCTCTCATCTGTGCTCGGTGCTCGGAGACGAGTCTGACCTCTGCTCTCTAGCCCTTCACCTCCTGAGCTGGGGCACTTGCTGGTGCAGGTCATTTGGTACCACCTTGTGGCCATAGATGCACTTTGCAGTTTGCTTACACACACACACACACACACACACACACACACATACACACAGCATATATCAGTGATCAGACCAGGCTCTTCTCAGATCTACTCAGGAATTACACATATTGTTAAACAGACCTGGGACCTGCAGCAACAGAACAACAGAACAAACCTGAGCCCGACCCAATTGACCATATTTAAATATGCATCTGAACCTGTACGTGTCCTGGGTCGGGTCTTGGGTCCGCAGGTTCAGAGGGACTTTGAAGACCCCCTAGTGCTGTATACTTGCTAAAAAGAGGTGAATATGTGGCGGTCAATAGGGCTAAGTGCTATCAAATGACTACTACATTTAATTCCAAATATTTACCAATAACTGAAGTATTACTGTTGTTCCACAGTTCAGTATTTCCACTGAGGACAATTATAAGCTGATTTGAAATTGATGGTTGTAGAATTGTGACAGTTTCAGCAAATTTTCACTAGAGTTTAGGCTATGTGCTGTTGACTGGTGGCATAACCAGAGGAAACGTCTTTTGTTTCCTAAATAGTTCCAGTTTCATTCATTTAAGCACTTAGAAATATTTATCTTCTTAATCAGTATCTGGTCCTTTTACCAGTGCCCAGTAAGAAAAATGTTATAATTTAGACAGCTGATTTACTAGAAAGGTCCCATTGAATGCTGTGCATTTGACTCTGTGTTGCCCCTGGAGGTGGCCTCACATATTCTCTTTAGGTGGAATTTCTTCATATAATAGACAATCTCTGCTACCTACCACTACTTACTCAGTTTTTATTCTAAAAGCTGCCTGTGTACCATGAAAGCCCAGCCTCTACCAATTGTGATTATTTGGCTTGTAAAAAGGAGTCAATGTCATGCAGTGCCTTCTAAAAAGTGGAACTGTTTGAACAGTAGAAAGCACTTCACTCTGCCTAAAAAAGAATCCAGGCATAGTGGCTTTTCAACGCTGCTGTTTTCTGTCTGCCTTGCAGTGGCCCCCCATTGACTTGCATGTAAAAAGCTCTGGCAGTTTGAAAAAAGCCAAATAATGTTAACACGCCATTATACCATGGTTCTCTTTGACCAAGATACAATAACAGATATTGTGTTTCCTGAGCAGCACACACAAAACCTGAAATGACATCTGCCAATCAAATCAAAATAAACCCCAGGAATCTTACAAAAATTAAGTCTGGGAAAGAGGTAAAGACACTGTATGGGACAGGTCACCCATATTGGGAAATAAATAAATAAATAAATAAATAAATAAATAAATAAATAAATAAATAAATATATATATATCTCATTTCACTTCCCCTCTACCAGACAGGAGTGGTGCTATCTTCCTCTCATTGTTACTGAGTGCTGGATACTGGCTGGATGCTCCAAATGCTAACTGTTAGCCTCCTGCCCCTGAGCTGGACTAAAAATAACCATCAAATTGAAAATGTTCAGAGTGGATGCACTATCTCTTTAAAGCAAATGAGAAATATGATAAAGCAGATGTACTGATAAGCCAGAGGAATGCAGAGGACTAGCCTGCATTCACACAAGTTGACTTATGAGCGCTTAATCGCTGAATAGTGTGAAACATCACTGGGTATTAAATGTGTTCCATTACACTTATGTAAACATGAATAATGAATGGCATATTATTGTGTTTGGAGATGGAGGATTCAGCCAAGAGATCTGATTAGTAATCAGTCAGCGTGCATCAGGCATCGCAGCTTCCACAGTTAACAGCACTACTTCTTAATTAGCTCCAGAGTTGCAGGTGAATTAATCATAAGTGCAATGATGGTTCCACTTAAACTGTTACAAAGTCGACTGGAACTCCTGCTGACAACCACACTCGAGAGCTCTTGATATTTATTTTCTCCCGAAGCTCCCTCCTCTTAAGATTGGGTCTTTTTTTTTTTTTTTTTTTTTTTTCTTTTTGAAATGAACAGACAGTCTTTGAGCAGCACAGACCCTCTTTAAATTTGTATTGTCTGCAGAACCATTCGTTATAGGTTAATCACTGAGGCACTTACTTCAAATTATCCCAATTTTGTTTATGCTTGCAAATGTGTCATAGTGCGGTTTTAAATAAGGATCAGATCTATCTCGCATTCCTTAACAAGCAGAAATTAATTCATGTGTTAAGGCAATAATAGGTGAGAAAAAGGAGAAAAATCAACAGTTTTTCAGGGTAATAGCTAGACAGAAGACAGCAAAGCCTAAAAGTCACTCATCTTCCCGGCTGGGGTTCACAAATTGGTGCTCTGAGAATAATGCAGTCTAGGTGCTGTAGAAAGAAGCAGCAGTGGAGGGTTTACACTTTCCTCTGCTTCTCACATAATTCCTCTGGTTTCAGGTGCTCTAGACAGAATGACCTTTTTGCCTGGTTCCCAAGCAGCATGGCTAATATGCTAACCTCTTCAGGTACTGTTTAATCAGACGGGATGTTTAAATGTTGACTTGTTTTCGCTCCAAAAGTCCACAGGCACCTGAGAGGCCAGGCTGTCGTGCCACCATGTGTTAGTATGAAATAGTTCTGACTGACTTATAGAGGCCCAGGAGCCTGTAAGCGGGCTTTTAGTTTGAAAGGTTTTATTTCACTCTCTTAACAAAATTAACTTTTTTTGTGGGGGTGGGTGGGGTATATTTGCTAGAATTTAATTTTAAATGTGAATGTATAATCATTACCAATTGTTTTGCTGTAATGTTTTTTTTTTTTTATTATTTTTTATTTTTGTGATAATTTTCTTCTTTTGTTGTTGTTTTTCTTTTCTTCTTCTTTCTATATTTTCTTGTAATTTTCAAGTCATTTTTGTAATTTACTTGCAACTTTACTAATTTCCTGATAATCTTCTAGTCATTTCTCGCTAATTTGCAAGTGAATTTTCTCAGGTTTTCTGGTTGTTTGTTTGTTTGTTTGTTTGTTTGTTTTATTGTGCTGATTGGTTAAATAATGTGATGGCTGCAATAGTAATACAGTCATTGTCAAAACACCAACTTACTCCTCAGTGAGCTGACATGCAGCTTTTATCAAGTAGTTTCTTAAACAGTAAATTTCCCCCATCTCTGTTGTCCATTTGTGATGAAATATTGAATATGCTATAAACTGCGTGTGAAGCAAGATATTAATGATATATGTTATGTACTATTCCATTCTCTTCAGCTTCTTTGTCATTGGTCAAATGTCAGAGATGGTGGTGTGTTGTTTAGCCTGTGCTGTAAATCAAACCTTTGCCATCAGTTCATCTCTTGCCTCAGTGATGGAGAGCCCAGCAGGCCCCCTCTCACTATGTGACAGATGCTGTCTAATCTGAAAGATGACATCTCTCCTCTTCTCTCTATTCAGTCGGCACCCAGGCTTCTTATCGCTCTGATCTCGTTTAGAGTCCAACAGTAGCCATCTCCCACTGGCCCGACAGCTTCTGTTAGAATGATAAGGGGTGTGGATTGTTGTTGTCAACTTTTGCTATCGACATATTGACATATTAAAGGAAAACCCAACATAAAGTGTCTGGGTGAGCCACCACAAGAGTTTCGGTTTCCCTGGAATGATTCTTCTGTTCTCTTGACCTCTGTTGGAGGGATGGAGCTCCATTCTTCCTGAAGATCTTGAGTGGTGGAGAGCGCTGTCTAACATGTCGCTCCAAAATCTCCCATAGGTGTTGAAGCATGTTGAGATTTACTGAGTGTGAGGGCCACTGCAAATGATTTACACTACCAGTCAAAAGTTTGGACACACCTTCTCATTTAATGCTTTTTCTTTATTTTCATGACTATTTACATTGTAGATTCTCACAGAAGGCATCAAAACTATGAATGAACATGTGGAATCATGTAGTAAACAAAAAAGTGTGAAATAACTCAAAACATTTTTTAAATTATAGATTCTTCAAAATAGCCACCCTTTGCTTTGATTACTGCTTTGCACACTCTTGGCATTCTCTCCATGAGCTTCAAGAGGTAGTCACCTGAAATGGTTTTCCAACAGTCTTGAAGGAGTTCCCAGAGGTGTTTAGCACTTGTTGGCCCGTTTGCCTTCACTCTGCGGTCCAGCTCACCCCAAACCATCTCGATTGGGTTCAGGTCTGGTGACTGTGGAGGCCAGGTCATCTGCCGCAGCACTCCATCACTCTCCTTCTTGGTCAAATAGCCCTTACACAGCCTGGAGGTGTGTTTGGGGTCATTGTCCTGTTGAAAAATAAATGATCGTCCAACTAAACGCAAACCGGATGGGATGGCATGTCGCTGCAGGATGCTGTGGTAGCCATGCTGGTTCAGTGTGCCTTCAATTTTGAATAAATCCCCAACAGTGTCACCAGCAAAACACCCGCACACCATCACACCTCTTCCTCCATGCTTCACGGTGGGAACCAGGCATGTGGAATCCATCCGTTCACCTTTTCTGCGTCTCACAAAGACACGGCGGTTGGAACCAAAGATCTCAAATTTGGACTCATCAGACCAAAGCACAGATTTCCACTGGTCTAATGTCCATTCCTTGTGTTTCTTGGCCCAAACAAATCTCTTCTGCTTGTTGCTTTTCCTTAGTAGTGGTATCCTCAGCAGCAGAGGTGACTCTTGGTCTTCCTTTCCTGGAGCAGTCCTCATGTGAGCCAGTTTCGTCATAGTGGTTTTTGCAACTGCACTTGGGGACACAATCAAAGTTTTTGCAGTTTTCCGGATGGACTGACCTTCAGTTCTTAAAGTAATGATGGACTGTCATTTCTCTTTACTTAGCTGATTGGTTCTTGCCATAATATGAATTGTAACAGTTGTCAAATAGGGCTGTCAGCTGTTTACCAACCTGACTTCTGCACAACACAACTGATGGTCCCAACCCCATTAAGAAGGCAAGAAATTCCACAAATGAACCCTGATAAGGCACACCTGTGAAGTGAAGACCATCTCAGGTGACTACATCATGAAGCTCACTGAGAAGGCCAAGGGTTTGCAGCGCTGTCAACAGAGCAAAGGGTGGCTGCTTTGAGGAATCTAAAATATAAAACATATTTAGAGTTATTTAACAATTTTTTCTTTGCTACATAATTCCATATATCTTGCTTTATGTATTTGATGTCTTCAGTATGTATCTACAATGTAGAAAGTAGTAAAAATAAAGAAAAAAACATTGAATGAGAAGGTGTGTCCAAACTTTTGACTGGTGGTGTATGTCATTTTTATTCTCATCAAACCACTCCGTGAGCCCTCGTGCCCCGTGGTTGGGCACGTTATCATCCAGGATACAAATGTTTCATCAAAGGATAGTTGATCCGTCAGAATAATTTTGTACTGATTTGCAGTGAGTCTTCCTGCTACGGGGGACAAGTGGAAAATGTTGCCAGCAGCATAACAGAGGCAGTGGACCCCGTCGCTGTGGGGGTCCAGTGTTCAGGCCTGCAGCGTCCTCTTGGTGGACACCACACATGCACTCACCCACATGTCCAGAATATGGTGAACCTGGTGATCAACTTTTTCCCAGCTCTGTAGACCAGTGCCACTCAACTCTCAAAAGGGTATTTGTCTTTGTAATAATTGAAGCAGAACTGCGCAGCACTAAGACACTTTGTATTGGTGTTTCCTTTCATTTTTTGCCTGTTTTGTATGTTTGCGTTTCGGGATTATTTCCTGTAGTTGGTACGGATTATGCTCATCCTCTTAATGAACAAATGAAGCATTCTGCAGTTTGCTTAGAAGAGGACAGACTGACGTTTTCAGGCGTCTCAGGATGTGGTTATGGGTGCAAGCTGACTTCAAATGGCATTGTTCTTACTTGACCAAACAAACCAAACTACAGGCATTAAATTGATGATCTGCTTAAGACATTCTTGCTGTGAGCAAGCCCTTATTTATAAAGTTCCCACTTTACAGTAGGTGTCAAAGACTCTGTGGTTAAGTAAATTCTTTATTACATGAAGCTGACAATTCATCTCTGGAGCTGATCAGATAGGAGCACAATGCTCTGAAAATCTTGATCAATAGCACTGGAACAAGATTACATTATTGCATTATGAAGATTAGATTATTATATTATCAGGGGCCAGCCCTGATAAGCAGGATGTACATGACATATTTTCCTCTTCATGGGCACAATCCCAAGCCTCCAGTGAAAGGACTTGTAGCTGTTTGTCCAGAGGATGTGAGGACTCGTCCTTTTGTGGTGTTGCTGCTGACAGTTTTTATTGAACCCAGAGCTGCAATACATTTTGACAGCTCCCAACCTCCACTCCTTATTGAGCAAGTGCAGCTGACACATTCATTCCCAGAGTCATTCAGCACAATACGCCCCAGGGTGCTCACATCCTCACGGAAGACCCTGCTCAATGACGCTATCTCTTGCCCTGATTTTTTTTAACCCCCTGATTCTGCTTCCCTGCAGGCTAATGAAACATAACATGTCCCACTGGGGCAGAATGTACTGTCTTTTCTTGGTCAGGTATAGCCTTCCCGTCTGCTGATGAGTCATCTCCTTAGCTGCGCTGTCTAGCTCCAGCAGCCTCGGGGCTGACTGCACACATTCACCTCCAGTCTGGAAGTGTTAATTCTACCTGTTGCCATGATTGTTATGTTATGTGTGATTGATAGGGAAATGTGTATAAAAATGTTTTCATCTTATACTGCATTTTGAAAAGGTTTTTGGAGGGACTGAGAATCGGACTGTATACATCTTCCTAGCGAACATAAACGAATTTCAGAAACCCCTCGTCTGGTGTTTTTTTTTTTTTTTTTTTTTTTTTTTTTTGGAGAAAAGGTTGGAAGGGCGATGATGCATTTTCAAACAGCACCCTGCTGAAACATTGATGGGCCTGATGGTGCTATGGTCAAGTGGTCAAGATTAAAATGAACTAAAATGTGGTATATCAGTCGGTGTTGGTACTATTTAGATGAAATTGGGAGGAATGATACATTTTGTGTTGTGTATATTCTAGCCTTTAAAACATACACCAATTGGCCTAATTTTGAAAGTCAAAATTCCAAACTTTGAAAGGCCATGTAGCTGCTACAACACCAGTCCAGTTTTTATCAAAGTTAGAACGATGATGCATGTTGTCGGTGATTCGCCTGAGGGGCGCTTAAATCATTCTTGGGGGGATTACATGTCCTGTAACCTTGTTTTTTTTTTCTTAATGATTTCCTGTATCCTTTCATCCTTTAGCCTGTTAAAATCTACCAGATCGGTGGTGCACCAGGTTAGGATTAGGGTTTGGAGATGCCAGTGATAACACAATCTAAAAACTCACTAGCTCCCATACAGTTTGGCTCAGAGGTCTGAAATTGTACAGTGATGTAGTTGACATAATGTAACAAAGTGATTTTCATAGCTGAGAATGGCCTAGTTATTGCTTTTCATATATGACTTATTGAAGATGGCCTCACAGTTCTTCTGTTATAAGACTTTTCATCTGGGTATGCCGAAATAGACGAAAGTAAAAACAAGGTTTTAAAACGTTAGCTAAAATGTGGTGCTTCAGACACTGCTGGTCCAATTTTGATTGAATTGGGAGGGATGATATGTTTTGGCCTTGTGACATAAAATGCCATGTAGCTGCTACCCAAACAGTCCAGTTATGAAAAAACATGGACTTAACTTTTAACTTATTACTGATGTGAGGTGTGCTTACATTATATGCATTGAGATGACATGACCTGTTACCTTGTTTTTGATTGATTTACTGTTTCCTTTCACCATTTAATCACTGTCATGGTTCCTTTGAGCAAAACATTGAAGCCCCAGCTACTCTGTCTCAGTGGATCTGCACCTGTAGAGGACTGTTTGAAATAGATGAATGTGAAGCAGTTACTGGGAAAGATCATGGTGCTCATTTGACTTTGTGTGTGCATGTGTCCACAGACGGAACCCCCTCCATTTCCACTTCATCACAGACTCCATTGCCCAACAAATCTTGGCCTCTTTATTCCATACCTGGATGGTCCCTGCAGTCCGAGTTGACTTCTATGATGCTGATGAGCTGAAGGTGTGGAACACAAGCTCCGCTGCACCTCAACACTCCTGGCTTCCCTTATAACTATCATCTGCATCAAACTACAGTCTAATTGTTCATGAACTGACAAGTATTTTCTGTAGTTCTTCTGAGAACTTATGAGCATTGTTAATGTTCTGTAATAATGCTAATCCAAGCACATACACAGAGAGGTTTTATTACTGAGGGATGATTTCATACGCAAAAAGAAGAGCAGCACCAGTAACCTGGGACCAGCTCTTTTTTAGTTCAGTGACTTTCCAAAGTAAATTTAGCTCTCAGAATTTAAAAACTAGTAATCCTGTGCCAGAAAAAGTTCCAGTCTTGGCCATTATTATGTAAATTGCTATTTTAATTTCCATTTTAAAGTGAATGAACTGAAAATCAAATGATCCCAAGCTTGCCTGTGGTACATGAGAACATCTAATTAATTGGGTATTATATCTATATGTTGATGGATTGTTCTGAGGCAGTCACCCCTGCTGGAAACTGGCCAGCATATAAACTACTTTGGTCTGTTGTTTTTCAGTCTGAGGTGTCATGGATACCCAACAAACATTATTCTGGAATATATGGCTTGATGAAGCTGGTGCTTACAAAGACACTGCCCTCCGATCTGCAGCGAGTCATCGTTCTAGACACCGATATCACCTTTGCTACTGACATTGCTGAGCTCTGGGCTGTCTTTCACAAGTTCAAAGGTAAGGCTCTTCCTATTTTTTAGTCTGCATACATCAACGTATGGGTTTTTGAAGGACAACAGTGATACTTTTGTGTTTAAACTGCTGTTTGCTATTTCAGTGTCTTTAAATTTGACCATTTGAGGTCATGAACTTTAAAGAATTCAGTCTTTCCCCCAGACTTGTATTGTTTACGCAGTGAAGCGCTTAGAACATGATGTGACATTAAACCTTTGTTGAAACACTGACAAATTGAATTCTAGGCTCAGGCTTTATTTGAAGAAAAACTCTAGGATGCATGAATCAACAAAATGTCCAAGAACAGATTTATAGGACATTTTATAGACTGTTCTTTGTGTAACTGTGGATAGGTAGAAAATTCCATTTTCATTTAATCAGAAATTCACTGACTTGTAATCAAATATAATACAATGCAGTGCAAGCCACCTACAGTATGTATTGCAAAACAGTAAATGCAGGGATTTTTTTGCAACATCTGCTTTAATAAAAAAAAAAAAAAAAAAACACCTCCATGCCTCATTATCTCAAAGAAATAAAGTAATGACTGGTGGCTACGGGAAAGGCTTGAAGGTCACTGTACATTTTGATACTTTGATTCCTGGCTGAAATGCAACATTGGAGAAACAAGAAATCAACTTTTTTTTTTTCTTTTTTCTTTTTTTTTTTACAGGCCAAAGGAAATTATTGAAAATCTCCTCATCTTTTATAGATACAAAACAAAACCTGGCTCGATTTGTTGTTTCTCCCTTTTGGAAAAAAATTTCTGCACTGGAATGAAAAATGAGATAGACAGATAGATACTTTATTCATCCCGCAGGAAATTCGCAAATGTAGATGGGGGGGTATGGTTTGTCATTCCGTTTTTCCAGTAAGACTTTTTTAATTTCCCCTATTCAAAGCTGGTTTTCTGCATTAGAGAGAGAGGTGAATTCAGCGAAGAGTTTGCTTTCCACCACAGAGATGCAAGAATATTTCTGGAAGTCTGGTCATAGCCAGATCCAGGTCAGCCACCTCATCAAGAGTCCTGGTTTGACCATTATTGTGCTTATGTCAAAATTCAATAAACTACCAACAAACTGAATTCTGCAGGGACATGACCTGGAATTCATTATAAGCTGACAGTGCCATACATGAAAACTTAAATCTTGGAGGTAAATATATTGATAATTGATTCTCAGTGAAGTCAGTACATCTGTAAACAGCCCTAGTTAGCCAAAAATAACTAGCCTGCACAAGCTGTTTGGTCAGTTTCCTTGGCTCTTAGCTTGAAGGCGCCTGCACTACAATACAGTGTATACAAATAAACACAGAATGGGTGTGACAATTTGTGGGGACAATAGGGGGTGTGTACAGCAATACTGTGTGACGCATTGTGTGCCAATTTCAAAGTAATTAGAGTCAAGAAATATATATTTTCTTTGAGGGTAACTTTGCTGTTTCCCAACCTCTTCCAATCTGAAGTAAGCTTGTAGCTTGGAAAACCAGACTCTCAAGGGAGCTTCTTTAATCACTGCCAATGACAAAAACAAAGTGCCACATTAAAGGTCAGTCAGAATGGGGATTTGCCCACAGGTTGATGTGTTGCTTATTTCTAATCTCTAGTCTCCCCACACTCTCCCCTGCAGAGACTGAAATATCGTCCAGTGGAGAAAATCACCACTTACTCATTGTGTAGGATCGTCCTTTTTAAATCAATAAGTAGTTGGCACCTATACTAGATGCAGATGGCTGGAGGATGGTACAGTAATTGTGTGTGGGTTACACTGGTGAAGTTCCTGTGATGAGAGCTCTTGTCCTGGTGGGATCTGGGAGGTTTAAACTGGGCACTTTACAACTTCCAGGACATCTTGAACACAAGGGAAACAAATGTTCAACCACAGGACAGTAATCATTTTTACATAACCTAAAGAATATATTAAGAACGTTTTGACCAATGTGTTAAAGACCCATAGAGAATGATCTCTCAACTAAACATGAGAGCCCTCTAAATCACCAGTAAAACATTAAAAGATAACTTGAATGCATTTACATGTGCTTACTAATGTTGCATCCAGTTTTCAGAGACATTCCTTTGTACATGTAAGAGTAAAGGAATGTTAGTGTATCGATAAGATTTGGACTTGCACTGTGGAGTTGTTTTAAAGAGGTTTGTCTGCTGCCTTTGTACCATATGTACTGTTGTTAGCTACCATTCCTAATGCAGTCAAGTTCATTCTTCTTCCTTGCTAAGGTATTGGTGGATTGATTAGTTTTAAAAGTCTCCCACGTTTTTGAAAGAAAGCAATTGAATTTGTTGAGTTTTCAGAGGGTTAAAGGACAAATAACATTTGTGACAATGATCTCCATGACAAATTGTACAGTCATTTGTTCATGACTCATCCCTAGAGGATACTGAATGTGCAGAGAAGATGTGTTTAAGACTGAATGTGTATGGGTGGGGGTTACATATTGGGGATCTGCTGGGAGAGAGTGTGAGGAATGGAAGAAGCAGAAGGTAGGAAGAGGGTGGCAGTTAGTAGCTTCAAAGATTTATGGGTAGCGGTGTCCTATAGTGCGCCACAGCCAGCAGGGGTTTGGATCAATCTTAATTAACAGTTGACTCCAATGCAGCACCTCTGCCACCCACTCCCTTTGCTGTCCAGTCTGGCTGAACTGCCTAGCCCCATTACTTTTACAGCGGTACCACAGCCTGCTAAGATATACTCGATAGATGTTCCTCTGAAGCTTTAGCTTTCTGCAAGCTTATATGGATGCCATTGAGAACTCATATAGTACCATGATTCATCCACTAGAATTGCTTTTATGTTTGATTATTTTAAGGGGATAGTTCACCCATTTTGAAAAATGTGTTGTGGACCTGAGCTACGTGAAGATTCAGTTTCTCTGCTTTGAGAGGATTAAAGCAGGAACTGGACACCATTTTCACCTGTTCATCAAGCCTTGGCTAACAGTCAACATTAGACAAGTAAACTCTTTAAGGTTAGATGGCCAAAACAACTTCATTAGGACTGGGTTAAGCTTAGCTTTTGGGGTTAAAGGGATAGTTCACCCATTTTGAAAAAAAAAAAAATGCTATTTCAAACCCCCTAGATTCTTGGCTACTATCTTCCTTTCCTCCACTTCCCTATATCACACAAACTGCGCACCTGTCAGGCGCCGTTGTAACTGAGGAGCAGCACAGAGAGCTTAGAGCACATGAGAAAATAGTTCTACAGCTCATTATTTTGTTTGTTTGTTTGTTTTGAAAAGGGTCAACTTTTTTTTCTCTTTCTTATCGGGCAGTCTGATACACACCATAAAACATCCTCAAACTTTTTTTTTTTTTTTTTTAACAATTTGATTGAATTAAGTTGTTTTTCAGAATGTTAGCTGGGGGGAAGTCCAGCTCAATGGCAGTAGGCTAACAGTTAGCATTTGGAGCATTCAGCCAGTATCCAGCACTCAGTAACAATGAGAGGAAGATAGCACCACTACTGTCCTACAGAACAGCTGGAGGGAAGTGTCATAATATTACATTTTATCAAAGGGTGAACTATCCCTATCCTTTTAAATTCTGTTGGCACCACACATCCACTAGCAAGAAGGCATTTAGTTGAGATTTTGACTGGAATCTAGACTGCACACCCATAAAGGATACACTTGTTACTTTAACCAAGACTCTCAGCCAAACGCCGTGCTTCTTTGTCATCACTACACATTTCTGCCATGTTTTTGTTGGCCTTTTATGATCTCTGCCATGTCATCTCAAACATTTGTCTGTCACTGCTGTCAGCTGCCTGTAAAATAGGACAAGTTGTTGGCTTTGTAATGCTGACAGCCACGACAAAAGCCAGGTGGCATCGCTAGCAGTTACCTTTGCCCTAAAAGTAGTGTGATATGCTGTGTGTTTAGAGTCAGTGGAATTCTGTGCAAGTCAAATAATGCAGCCTTCTCTGCAGACAGCAGCTTGTCTTTCTGCCTGCTCAGGTAATAGTGCTACTGCTGCTGCAGGCTCCTGCTGGGAATTTCTCTCGCTCTTTCTCACTCTTTTTCATGTCTGTGTCTCTCTCTCCTGCTCATTCTCTCTTACCAAGTCTACTTCCTTGGCTTTTCATCCTCCTTTTGTCCGTGTTCTCCTTCTCCCAAACTTCCTGTGGTGATTATATTCAGACTCAGTTTGTTTTCATACACCCATCAGGGAACACACTTTGTTATTGGAGATAAGAATATGAGGGTGATATTGCAGTGGTGTTTCTCCAATTACTGTCAGTGTGACAGTGAGGAAAAAAATGTGATGCCTCATGGTTCAGGATGGACTGCAGTGGTTCACTCTGGTGATGACTGGAATTAGAGGCTACACCTGGGCAACTTGATTACATTTTTACTTAGCTGTGCTTTTTCCAACAGTGGGCACCCAAGGTCAGGTTACTAAGGCTGACCAAATGATTATTTTTCTCCCAATTAATCTATCAACTATTTTTACGATTAGTCGATTAGTCAAACGATTAATATGACCTGGTTTTACTAAAATTTCTGTTATGTGCGACGTATTAACGTGCATCATTAAGTTTTGTTTCTTGAAGCAGCGGGGCGCAGTCAAAGTTGCCTAGTGTTGCTTTAACTCATTCATGCTGCCTTGTTACCGTAAATTCGCGTTAGTTGGTAATTAGTTAGTTAGACTTAGGATTGTACAGCTTTTTGCTTTCTGTCGTCCTCCAGCAGCACACCAGGATGTCGCCGCTTCAGGTGCTCGTTCATCGCCGTGGTGCTGCTGTGGTACGCCATCTCCATTTTGCAAAGGCTGCAGACGACCAAGTCATTTGGCTTCTCTTTGAAATATCTCCACACTTTTGATGTCTTTGACCGTCTTTTTGGCTGTTTTGTGCCGCTGCTGCCTTCTTCTCCATCTGAAACGCTCGGACCTGGAGCCTCTGCCGTTTTTTTTCCACTTCTGTTCATGAACGTCAACGTCTGCTGTACGCTGTTTGCATAAATTGTGTAATCGACGTAATCAACAACAACTGGACATTATGTTGTACGTGTCAACATATTTACGTCACTGATGTAATCGATTACGTCAATTAATCGGGACAACCCTACAGGTTACTATTCCAGACTGCCATTATTTTCATATTCTTCCCAATGAGGGAGTACAGACTAAATAACTGGTTATGCATAAATGGTTGACATCACAGGCAAGTGTCATCAGGCAAGGAGGCAAAGATGAACACAAGTGTATTTTGAAGAGACATTGTTACAAGAATGACATAGATTTTTAAGCAAGACTCCTTTCACTTTGTGAAGTTGTGATTGTATGCTTGAGTAGACTCATCCAGGCATGATGCCAGCATACACTGTTTTCCATGACAATTCTCCAAATAAAAACAGTAGAGTAACTTATCAAGTGTGCTGCAATTGGAGTTGGGAATCTCTATTGTAAAATGTCTATATGGGTTATGATTTTAAAGTGACTTTTCTTACAGCTTATACTCTTTATGCACCCTGCTTGAACTAAACATCCTTTCAATGTTAACTCTCATTCTTGTTAAAGGAACAGTGTGTAAGATCTAGTAGAATCGTGTAGGACCTAGCAGCAGCAAATGCGGAGGTTGCAGATTGTAACCAACTGAACACCCCTCCGCTCATCCCTCCCTTTTCAACCGCAGAAGGTTCTCTTCCCTATTGTTTTAGGGTTACTTTAGGGGTTGGGGGGAAGATAATTCTCCACTGAGATCTATGTTAGTGTTGATCTTAAGATTAAAAAGGAGGGATTTGTGGAGGAAAATTATTAGGCTTATTATTAAGTATGGAGTACGGTTATGGCAGGTCAGCCCTTATGTCTCCCTTCTGTTTACTCCACAGCACCTGACTCCCTTATCTAGTGTTCTAGTACATAGGTTACGGCAGCTTGGCCTGTCTTCCAAGGCTAGGATAGCTATTTTGGTTATTACAAAGACTCATTGTCTCCGGACTGTCTCCATGATAAGTCCCAATCTAAGTTCAGTGTCCTTCAGAGACCTATAAAGCTCTCAGTATGTGGAAGAGCCATCAGAACTGACCGTGGTGCCGCCCGTCCAAGACTGCAATCATTTCTCCTGAGGCATGTGACCCAGTAAAGCTGAATATTCAGCCTACGTCATCCTGGCTCCATGTCTCTCTCCCTCGTGACTTTTCTTCAATGAACCTCATTCCATTTCCATAACAACGTGCCATACAACTTCCATGATGTCATTTACGAGCGCCTGAATACGTCTGTGATATTGTGTGATAAGGTTTCCTTAGATAGTTATAGAACTTATGAGTCATGTTGTCTGTATGTCTATATGTAATATAGCGAGTATTATTGTTACTTGTTCCGCATTGTGATAGCAGTTCATTGGTAACGTTGGCTAGCTGGTTGGCATGCAAATACAAGCTAACATTAGCTAAGTTGTCTGGTAGTGATATAGGTTAGCAGGATACATATTTTTTTCTCGGTGTACCGAGGAGAACGGATAGACCACCTGGTGACGTGATGGAGGTTAGAGAGAGAGAGGAGAGGGAGGCAGAGAGGAAGATGTGGTGGAGCAGGCAGGGCGAGCGGCAGCTTGAAGAGAGACAGGAAGTGACAAAGGTATGTTACGTTTTTTTATGGAATGATTTTGTTGTAGTCCTAACTGGTCTGTTTGATAACAATACCAATGCAACACAAAGTGGTAGCAGCTCGGTGCTTTGCTTTACTTTACTGTAGTGTGTAGTTTGATGTGTTAATGCTGAATAATTTGAGTCATTGCTTGGGAAACATCAGTAAGGCTAATAAATGATTATACTGATTACTGGATAATTATATTGTGGTATTTTGCAAATCCTGTTATTGTTTTAGACATGTTGATGACACAGTAGACAGCCTACAAACAATTACAGTGCCATTACCATACTGCCAACATGATGCAACTTATCTGTTAAGTCTTCAGACTTCTTCAAGAGATTAGCCTTGAAGAACACAGGGAGCTCACCTCCCTATCCTACTGCTGGAGAGGTAGCCAGGCCTGGTTTTTGATGCCCTGGTGATGTATCAAAGCAGGCATGGTACAATGGTGTATTTGTGGTAACTGTAGGGATATGCTTACAGACTGGGAGAGGAAACACTGTGGCCAGGATCCAGCTAATTGTGTGAGCCGACTACCACACCTCCCAGAACTGCCTTACTGTAGGTTGTCTACACAGGCAGTACTGTAGGCCAATCCAGTGAGCTTGGGGATGACAACCAGGAGAACCACGATGCTGCCTATAGACATTTTATCTATTGGCAGCATGGTTCCTTAGGGCAGGGAAACTGACTTTTCATCCCAGCTGTTGTGTTTGGAGGTTTCAGGACAGGTTCCCTGATCCCCACGCTGGTTACATACCTGGCCTCTGAGTTTCCCACCCGGCCCTCTGGACTGTACAGCCAGTGTTCACTCACCTGCATGTTCATCATCAGGGCATCAAACCAATATCCAGATCACATCTGCTGCTATTTTTTTTTTTTTTTTTTGAAAAAGTTAACATGTGACAGTATACCATTGTAAATGAGACATTGTTGAGCAACAGATGCCCTAGCCTAACATGGTTTGGTGCAGACGCCAGCAAAAATATCATCAGTTATTTATTTTCTGTTTACTTTTTCAAATTGTTGGTAGTTTTAATTTGTTATACTTGTTCTAAATATTTTCTGTAGTTTAATATTTCCTATACATTTTTGTAGTAATTTATGTTCATAAAGGAGTAATTGTAGTTTTTCATTGAAATGTTTTAAAAGTGCAATTACTCATTAAAAAAACATCACATGCACAGAATTTATTGCAATTTAATACACATAAACATATACTTATTACACAGTAAGTATACATACTTACACAATACTTATGACAGGGCTTCCCTGCAGTTTCATTTTCATTACAGCCATTTTTGTCATCATAGTAATGTATATGTTCATTACAAGGGACAACTGTACCTTACAATTTTTAAAACAAAAATGTGTTAATATTGACACTTGTAAAATCAATGACTTATTTAAAAAGACATTGCTGGACACATTTTTTTATTCTGACAATAAAAGAAGATATGCTCGCTCACACTCACAGACTCAGAATCACTCAAAACAATGCATTTTGGATGGAAAAGTCAAACATTCACCTCAATTTCTCCCAGATTCCCCCTGCTCTTAAAACTTTGTTACTTCACACAAATCTGGCTGCCAAATCTTACTGCCTTAATGTGCTTTTTTCAAGCTCTTTCTACTTGTAATTACAAATGTCTTTGTGGCGTAAGTTGGTGTTCAGTGCACACTGGTGCAGTTTTCTTAGTAGCATAGAGGATAAAAAAATCAATGCATGTGTCAGCCAAAATACATGGGAAAGAGCGATCTTAGTCTCTTTCTCACCCTGATTCTAGGCTTGTTCTTCAAGCCTAACACCAAGGAAATGCAGAATTAAAGCTGTGCTTCTTTTCATCCCTCACATCTCTTTCTGTATTTGAGTCAATATCAGGATAAGAGCAAAGCTATGCTAAAATGGTTGCTTGGTCTGTTTCAGCCAATATGAATCCGTCACTGATATTTAATCTTCATATAGGAGTGATAACATGTTTGCAACATAAATAACCATACCAAGAGCACATGTGGCTTCAATATATTATTTAGTGAGTACAATATTCAACAAAACGCACAGGGTAGCATGCTTATCTGGCTATTGTACAACAGAATAATGGTCTGTGCTACAACCAGATTATGCTACATTTGGGCAAGCAGTTAAGGGTAATACTTTGCTTTCATGAAAGTCAAATTAAAATCAGGGTCAAAACTTTTTTTTTTTTTTTTTTTTTTTTTTTTTTCAAAACAGCTCTTTGTTTTCAGTTCACAGCACAGCACCTTCTATTCAGTCTACATTCTGCTTGGCAACTGAACACTGAGCTAGATGGAGAGGCTGCTGTGTCAATCAGTGGTGAAATTAGGTGATTACATTGGTGTTAAAGGTTTGGATTTTTTTTTTTTTTTTTTTTTTTTAAATAATCATTTATTACATCACACTGATGTTAAAAATGTCCACACTGGCCCAAGCCTAGTTTTTGCCCTTTGTGGAACTCTAGACAGTTGCACAGGTAGTTGCACTAGCTGCCTTGTGTTTCATGTAGATGTACAAACTTTATAATATTTCAACTCACATAACATTAAGTGGATAATTTATCCACTAACCATCCACTCAGATTTATAATGTTCACACATGCTTAACCACGCTGGACCTATTATCAAATCAAATGTGCTGCAAAACAGTAATTGGCTCCAACTGGCAAACAGGCCATGTCAAAATTTAAATCTTCCTTTCAATCTTCTAGTGCAGGTGTTTTCAACCTATTTTCATGTTTTGGACCCTAGTATGAATAAGCATTGTTAAGCATTGTATTAAGCAAATTGTTTAGGATTAAATGTCATGCTTCAGCACTGACAAATTTGATTTATATTAAATACATTAAAATGAAGTGAAACTAGTCCTCATTTTACTGTGGACCCACTTGGAAGCTCCTTCAGGACCCCACTTTAAAACCACTGGTCTAGTGTAGCCAAAGCCTTGGCCAGTAACAGCTCTGTTCTTCCACAGGACTCAGTGGAGACAGCTGCTACCTGGCCTCTCTCCTAGACTCTTGCCTATGGTCTCCAGGGCAACACAGAGGTGGTGACTCACCTTTCATTAATCCATTCTCAGCAATCACTGGTCGCTGTTTGCAATTTATTGTAGTTAAACCCCCAGTGCTAATCAGCACACATACTGGTGTTTAGGGGCGGTGCCTTGGGGAAATGAGAGCATACCTCAAAATCCTCATGTTTCATTTTTCCCTTCTTCTCATATACCCTGGTCTCCAGGGAGTACATTCCATGACCCTGGCACACACTGACAAATTTGAGGCCTGCAGGGGTGCAAACCATGGGGGAGAGGCCAGGTAGGTCAAGGTCAAGGTGTGTCACACTCAGGCAGGGGTGTGATGGAGTGTTCTGCTGTATTGCATTTGACCTCATTCATATCTTAACCAGCTCTCAGGAGTTGCACATCGCTCCCAGCCTCTACAGCTGTGGCTATGAGTGAGTGACTGAGTTATTGTGTATTGGTGCATGCACAAATACACGAGTAGTATAAGTGTGTCTTCATGTTCTTTTTTTTATTATTAAATTATTTATTTATTTGTATGCATTTACTTTTATGCTACCTAACGTGTTCACATGTGTTCTCTTGTCACCTCAGGTGTGGGCCAGCTAACAAGTTAAACAAGCGTTCAGTAGTTAATGTTTTCTATCAACCTCTGTTAGCAGTGAAGGAGTCACAGCAGCATTGACAGGTTTATGGTACAGTGTGTGATGGTGTGTAATTGACAGAGGTATAAGTCACATTCAAACAATAGAAGGTAGCTGGCTAATTAAATCAGAGATCCATCAGACACTCCTTAAGTATGTATTATATGTAAATATGTGCATTAATCCTACTTGTACATTAATCATAGTTGTAAAAAAGTATGTGCAGTATGTATACATTTTTTTTTTAAACCAAATCTGAATTTTAGATATGTCAGTGTATTCGACTAGTGCAGCAACTGCAACATGTTATCTTCATGAAACACTACAATTATTTTCACTGTTTTCTCTAATCAATCTTTGATCAGTTTAATGCTATCTTGGTGAATAATTAATATATTTCTTTCAAAAACAAAAATGTATCAATGATTGCAAACTTTTTTGTGGTAGTGTATGTGGATTAAGAGGACATTTTGTGATGTGACGACAGTAGAAATCTCATGTAGTGCACACTTAAACATGAGCAATGCCAGTTAGAAGCAACAAGATGTCATCCTGCTCTTGTGCTTACAATATGATGTGAATGCGGCATGGGATTAAGTGCGGACCAGTATGAGCTGAACTGGTGATGAGCCTCACTGCAGTGTTTCTGAAATGGCAAACTACGCTGTGTGCTTCTCTTTTAGCAGGAAGTCAGTGCTTGGAACAGACAAGGCTTATGAATAGGATTTATCATGCACACATTCAAACACACTCTGTATCTCCCTCTTTCTGTCACTCTCTTTTTCTGCATCTCTCCACCCACCAAGAGATGTACATAAACTGATGTGCACCTGCAAACACACGTGCACACACACATACCATCTTGCATATGGACAAGGGTTACCAAATACATGCTTGGAGGAAGAGCTTTTCATGCATGTTATCATAAACTGTTCAATGGTTCTATCTTGCTTTTGGTTGAATAATCACTGGGTCATAAGTGTGTGTGCAGGAAGTCCTGAACACTACACATTTTGGGGAAAAAAATCAAATCTTTGTGCCTCCAAGTGAATTAGAGCAGTCTGAGCTTGAGTCAGATTTCCATGTAGTATTGCAGAGGTATTGCCCCCAGTGTTTGCGCCATAATCCTTTTCAAAGACAAGCCACTAGTCCACCATGTTCTATTCAACAGTGTTATATAAATCATTTACCACGGTACTAGTTCGCCTGCTGTCTCAAATTCTTGGAATTTGCTGAGGGCGACCTATTTTCAGCCTGTACTCAACAACATGGTGTTGGACAGTCTTTTTGCCTTCCAAAGCAATACACACATGTGGCTCCTTTTTGGTCCTTAAAGACATCTAAAAATGCTCAGTGGGTTTATAGGCCACTGTAAGTGGGGCATTAAACTGCAGTTGCACATTTGCTTGTGCTGCTACATGAGGTGTCTGCTGAGTAAATCAATAATGCAGAGGTGAGCTTTGCTGATGTGCTTGCACCCAGCACTGGAGACACAACAGATAAACTGGAACTGGTTGACAGGTGCACTCAGTGCCTCAGACATCAGATTCAGGTTCAGAGATGTACTGGAAGTAACTCTGGAAGAGAAGCACAGCTTCATACATGCAGATTGTCATTGTTCATTGATTGTCATTGGGTCATTGTTCCATTGTTGGCCAGGTACAGCTTCCTGGCCATTGTCATGGTATTGACTGCCAGCGAATCCATAATTCACTGTCTGTTATCCACTACATTTAATGTGCTTTCACACGCTTCCTGTAGTACAACAAAAAGGTTGGACTTATCAAGTCTAACCAAATCTAAGATGTCCTTTTGGTGTCTTATTTCTTGTATAGCTCATGTATAGTTTTAGAACTCTCATTAGCTTATGCAGTGAGAAACAATTTTCCAACTTTTTGTTCATTTATTTTAGTTGTTAAATTGTTAAAGTCCAAATCCAGATAGAAAGTCTTAGATTTTGGTCAGAAACCTGCAGTTACACTGTAAAAGTAATCAAACACTACTACAGTAGATAAACTAGGGCTAGGGTCCCAAACATGTTGCCCAGTCTCATACAGTGGACATCAGCTTACTTACATCTGACAGCAAATGATTGGGTGGCCAGCGCCCAATTAGAGTTTTTACCGTACAACTTTGGCCATGTGATTGCATGAGACAGCTTTCGGAATTGTAAGAAAACGTGTTCTTTGTCCTTTACAGCAAGTCCCTGTAGTTTGCCTGGCTTCATTGAGGCTCTTCTCACTACTCACACCCTGCTGCGAATGTGATCTATGGGGTTTCAATGAGGCATTGAGGCTCAAAGGGCTGCGTTATAGATCACCCTTTAAGAACTGATGACACTTTGACTGAGCTCCCTAACCACAGTGTCAATGGAACCCATTTTACCAGCATTCATACTGCCTTTGCTTTCATGGTGCCCCTCTGTTATGTACGATTCACCCCCATTTTGAAATATTTGTTGATGTGAGAGACATCCAGCAGAAATAGAGACAGACAGAGACAGTAGTGGTGAGGCAGAAGGGGAACAGAAAGTTATCACAGTGCACAGGGGCTTGGATTAATATAATTTTGATTGACACAAGCAATAATTGCCTATCACTGGTCCAGTGAAGTCTTTCCAAAGGAGTGGTGGGGTGGAACGAGTCCTGTAGAGTGATAGGACACTGGTATTCTAATACATTCAGCATCCTGCAGCCTTGGGCTCAGTAGTCCTGAAAAGAGGACAGTTTGGTGGTATTTTCTTGGAAACTTGTCCTTCACTAGCAAAGCTCATTTGATAATAGTCAGATAGCTATAGCACTGACCTCACTCCGCACTAAATCACCTGTCAGTGCCTCTGGCCAGCTTTAGCTAAGCAAGGATCTGTAGTATATACATACCATTTCCTTTATTTAATTAGGTGGTGTATTGGATGACCAGTACCAATGACTGAATAATCACATCTATTCTTTTTCAAGCGGTATGAGAGAAAGAAATATGATGATGAAACTCAGTACAGATGAGCCAAGCGGCAGCATATGGTACACTGCCAATATGCGAGGTTATCTTGATTTTGCGTATGTGTAAGACATTTACTGTGGAGCTAATGTGTGATAAACTACCCTTCAGCAAATCTGCAACATTCTCTCTATTTTAACTTGCTCCAATTTAGTCATCACTGGAGTCTCAATACTAGTTTTCATACCAAAATATGTATTAAAACTAGTGTTTCTGTCATGGTGCTACACTACGTACCACACATACTACCACCCACTCATCTACATGCATATGTACACATACACAAGAGTAATTACTGTTCTTCAAGCAAAGGTCAAATGCATCCCAAACCTGCTGTAAATCAAGGGTCCAGGACAAACTACCTCATACAGTGTCCTCACAGAACAGAAACTATTTCTACAGCAGTAATTATCTGCAGCATTTGAAAGACCTTATAGAAAGTGTCCCTTGGCACCATTTGCTGTGCAGTTGGCAATCTAGCAGTAATATTTTAAAGAACATCTTTCACTCAGTGATGATGAGTTCATGTGGAGGTTTCTACCTTAGTCTCCAGCAAAAACATTTTTGATGGTATGCCAGAGACAGTGGTGGTGAATCATTACTCTAAATGAAGAACTCTAAATATATGTGATAACATATTGTATACAGAATGACCCAGTTGAGGTGTATAGAGTGTCTAATTAGTATATGTCCCAGGCACCCCCCTGTGGAGGTGTTCTAGGGACATCTGGCTGGGAGAAGAACCTGGTGTAGACCTAGAATGCAAGGCAAATTTATTTATATGGCAAAATATGTAAAAAAAAAAAAAAAAAAAAAAAACACCTCAAAGTGCTTTACACAGAAAAGAAAACGTGAGTTTGTGACAATTCATCTGTGGGATGCTGGCTACCAGTGAAGTAATCAGAGGATCAGAGTAATATGATCTACTGTTCTTTTGTTTGTCCAAATCCAAATCTAAGCAGTATTTTGAATGAGATGTAGCTATGTAGCTAAGTGCATGTTTAGACAAACAGAGAGAAGACTAATAGTAATACTAATAGACTAATAGTAGTCTAGTATACTGGAGATAAAAACATGGTTAAGTAACTCCAGATCAGCCTTGGATATGTAAGTGTTTAATGTGGTATTTTTCAGGTGACAATATGCTTAAATGTGGGTGTTAAAGTTCAAATCTGAGTCAATAAAAATTATTTATTAAGATTTCTGACTTTTCGTCTAAAAATAATCAAGTTGTTTCTTATCATTGTTTCTGTTAAATTGTTTTAAAAAAGTAGATACATCTAATCACTGATTAGTATCTATAAGGTATCTATAAGGGTTAACTATATGCTGTTAAAGTGAAGAAGAAATCAAGTTAAAATTTAGAACATCTCTATTCAAACGTTTAGTTGAAACTAATGACAAAAAATATAATATAGGCTACTGCTATTATTTTCACTATAATTAATACATAACAAGCTTTATTTTGCATAGCTATCAAAAATATTTTGGTTAACAGTGTGAAATTCCAAGGTACCAGTGTTGGCCTTAGTGGCAAAAATGTTTTTAACTGTACCTAGCCTGAGGTGATAAGTGAGAGTTGAACAGAACACAGAGTTGTAACCAGCATCATCAATAGCAGCAGGCAGACGTGCTTGATTGCTTATCCGTCTGTCTCTCTTTCTCTCTGCTCAGACATAGGCCTATTTAATCATGAGGGAAATACGAGCGTTTTCACTGAAAATAGAGACCAGAGGCATAAAAGGTAGTTAACGCCATAAAGGCCAAGGCCCTGACTACTGTTTAGAATTTTAAGCATTGAAATGTCTTTTCAAAATGTCCACCCATACCTTTAAAAAAAAGCACTCTTTACAAGCCAGTGTTAATTATTCAAGGAAATATAGATATAATTATTTTTACTCATATCAGATGACAGCTTTTTGCTTTATTTTTGGACTGAATAAACAGACCTTTCAAGTGAGTTGCAAAGGAAATAGAGAGGCACAAAAGAAGGACGTGGCAGATTTGATGAGAGAGCTGATGATAGAGGTCCAGACTCGTCTTTTCCATTAACCTTTAGATTCTGAGTGTGAGAGTTGGCTCTTTGAAGTATATCTCCAGGGTCTGCAGTCCTTAAACATTGGAAGACATCATAAATTGTCTAAACTGTCTCTTGTATTGTTTTCCATGAACCCCAGTCTTATGATTGTGCATGTTAAAAGGTAATTGATCACACCCTTTTTCACTCACTCGCAAGTTTTAGTCATCTGGATTACTGATGAGATTTACTCAACAAATGGTTCTAGTCTGCAGGCAGAATATCCAGAACACTGAATGATGTGTTTGAGTTATGGACTGCTGCTGATGTTGCTCTCTCTTAGCTTTAGAGTGGCTTTAAAAGAAAGATGTGCAAGATGTGGAAATGAAATTCAGACCTGTTCCAGTCTTGGTACCCTAACCTTGTTGATATGCGAAATTGCATCCACTGCGGTTGACAGAAATGGGTTATCATAATGACATGCTCCCCCACATCATGAGATCATACCTTTCCTTGATCCCCCACTGTCTGCTATCAACAAAACTAATGGCATATGATGCTTTGGCAGTGCTAACCCCCCAGCATCTGCCCTTGAATTATGAACACATAAGTGTATTAGGGCTCACTAAGTGCATGAGACATCGTCTCTCTCTTACTCAGCAGATCAAACCTTTGGTGACAGTAATGCTTTCTAGTTGATCACTTGCCGTTCAAGGACACTGGGACAGACATGACTACTTACCTGCTACTACTAACTCACAAGCTGGCATCTTTTTTTGCCTAATAGCTTTCCAAAGTTTCTGTTTTTTGGCCATTTTAGATTGTGTTGACAGCAAGATAGACAAATAGGTTTAAGTTGCTGAAAATGATGACAAGTCAATAAACTTGATCTAAAATTATAATGAGCTCAGGTTCGCTCCTGCATTAAAACAGATGTAGATCGGAGTGACTGAGGAGAGATGATGCCTAGCCGTCTACTGTGTTTTTCGCCCTTAGCCCTGCTTCCTTGCTTCTCCCTGACACCGCACTTGTTCCATGTAATCACAAGTTTGCTTTGAGAAGGACACATTCTCAGTCTGTTCTTGTGCATTCTTGTGTCCTTTGTAATGCTCTTGGCATTATATTCAACAGTTGAACAAAAGAAAACTGAGAATGGTGAACAGATAAATCTGAGGATACATCAATGAAGATGGATTGGGGAGGCCCAGAACTCATTTCCAGAATGATGCATCATGTCCCAACAGTGTTACAGTTGATAGCAAAGAGCCAGTTGAAATATATAAAGGAAAAAGAACTGCAGCATCTTAATTTACAAACATGTTATTTTTAAGCTGTAGAGATGTGTTCTGTGCTCTTGCATTCTTGAGAAGTTTGTCTCCAAGATAATGTGGGAAGCATTGACTCAGCCTTGTTGTTTGATGAGTGCTGTTTTCAATGGTCATACAGTCATGGACGGCGCTGCCCTGCTATTTGGCCTTGATGCCCTTTAACATTGTGCCAATCTTGCGGCCAGACTGGCTGTCATGCTCTGTTGCTTCATGCTTCAGCTGAGAGGAACAATCTGAGATTTGATATAAAAAGCTTTGGATTGGCTATTGTCAAGTAAGTGTTACCATACACACCCATTTTGTTTTTATACACAACCAATTAAGCCCACTATTGAAGGGGAACATGACCAATTGCAACAACTCACTGACAACCGCCACAGCATATACTAGGGCCCTCTAATTTCCGCGATCACGGCATCGCGGACAGAATCGCGGAATTAGCCAAATAAAATGGAATCTATTTTTAACACGGAATATCGCGGAATTTGACATAATTTGAATGAAATGCTGTTTTTGTGTGGAATATGAACATATGTCTGGGGAAAATTACATGGATGGAAGCAAATCTGGGTGGCACAACCCCTCCAGTCGTTTCACCTGCACCACTAAGAAAAAACATTCCAACAACTGCACTGGCACCGTACGAGTCCAAAAGGTAAAGAAACTTTCCAGCTACAGCAGCGCACTGACATAGATTGTGTAACAAAGCGAAGAGTTGCCACTCCGCTCTATTTTCACTGGCTAACAGTATCACACTGCCTTAGCTTGTCTATTCAGAAAAGAGGTATCACTTTGTCTTATTTTTCAATCTATGTTGTCACAGGCATACTACTGCTCATTCATTGGTAGCTGAATTGTTAGGTCTGTTTGATAAGTAATTTACATTTTTAAAACAAATGATAATTTAACATTTTGTTCAATCATTAATAACATCATTTTCACCTTTTATTGCTATAACAACATAATTGTTAAATAAATAAAGTGTTGTTTATTTGTTACCTCAATTAGTTTAAGGTAATTTCTATTTCATTTGTGTGCATTTTAGTCATTAACATTAAAAACACACTCTTTTTTGGTAGTAAAATAAGAGTAAAAGGTAAAAAAAAAACAAACAAACAAAAAAAAAAACAGAATTCCCAAAAATTAAAACGGAAAAAACGGAATTTGGGAAAAAATAAAACGGAATTTGGGAAAAAATAAAACGGATTTTATAGGGCCCTAATATACCAACAAAGAGAGCATCCATTTTCCTGAGCTGTCAACATAAATACCTTGTTGTCGAAATTTTATAGATGATACTGACTTCCAAGTCCTGTGAGCGCAGCCTGAGCAGAGTTCATTACTTCATTATTCAAAGTGATTCAACCTCAATAACTTCAATGTAATGAAACAACAAGTATTGAATTAATAATTTCTGTCACTGTGGTCATAATGACGTAAATTATTAATTGTATATTTATTAATTTCTTTTTCTGTGTAGATTGTAGAAAGTTTAAGGGTATTTTTGTAAATATTAAGGAAACTCTTGCTTCTAAATCCATCTCTGTGCCCAAAATTTGATTTGTCTCTCTCACACACACACAGACACACACACACAGACACACACACACACACACACACACTAACACACTAACCACCACCACCACCATGTTTTTCTGTATTTATGGCCAAATGACTTTGTCTTCTAAATGAAGAAATGCAAGCCCTGATTTCTACACTTTAGACATTCAGGTTTTACAGTTTGTCTCACATCCGGAATAATATAATTGTTCAAATTTGCTTTGTAGAAGATGAAATTATTGGGTAAAAAACTGGGATAATGTCAGGAGGGGGGACTGTGGCTCTTTCTCCTGTATCAGCACCACTGCATCTGAAGGGGAAAAAAAACATGGATTGATGGAGATCTCCCTCTGCCTCTGCATACCTAATTTTAGATCTGATAAGTTTCCCTCAGCTGCTCAAACGCTGAGAGCTGCTTTGTGTAAAGTTTGCCATCGGAAGATCTTGCTTAGTGGCACATGCATATGATTATGTTCGCCCATCTAATGTATTCTGTCTAGACTATAAATAGCAGCTCCAGGCTTTAATCCATTAGGGGGCTGACAAGCCAGATAGCCAATCAGTGAACTGGAAGATCAATAGTGACTAAAGAGTGCAATGTGAACTAATGCATAGTGAAAATGAAAAGTTGGTGCACTGGCTGTGGCTAACAGCTGGGTGATTTATTTTTAAGGTTCAAGAAGATGGTGATTTTTTTTTTTTTTTTTTTTTTTTTTCATGGGATATTTTGTGGTGTTTGTCTCAAACAGGGCATTTCCATCTTTTTGTTGAAATAGAGACGAGTTGTATTGATTTTTGTTATCTTTTTTCTGGCTTGTCGTGGCTGCCTGACTTGGACAGGGAGGATTTGGCATTGTTTTTGAAAAAACGTGGTAGTTAAGGCTTCCCAGTCAACTGCCTATTTGTGTTGTCTCATGGATTGCAATACAAAAGTTTTAATTTAATAAAAAATTTTTGGTCTGTGAAAATATAGGATAGAATATGAATAGGAAGTTCATAGAATATGAACAGGAAGTTAGATACCCAAGGAGTCTACAGCCCAACTTTCTTCCTATCATCACTTAATCTGAGGTTTTATTGAGTTTAAGGTGTGCTACTTCAAACTGCTGAAGGTTGATGTATGGGAAGACTGTTTAACCTTACATACCTTTGAGGTTGTGGGTGGTTCTTTATTATTTTTAAGAGTTTTGTTTCACGCTCATCAAAAATCACTTAATATCTTCTATGTAATATTAAATGTATATTTGTAATCATTCTAAATAGTTATCTTGTATTTTTGCACCTATTTTTGCTGATTTGCTGAACTTTTAAACAAATTAAATATCTATTTCCCTCTTTTTTACCACTGTTAGTAATATTTACTATTTCTTTCCTTTTTTTTTTTTTTAAATAAAGCAAGTGGATTTGCTGAAATTTCAAAGAGTTAAGCTTAACTAACAAAAAAGTAGAATAATTGTGAAATTAATCAGTTAATTGAGTCTACTCTCGGCAGTTTTGCATAGTGCACCAACAATGAACGCTGTTTTGATCAACACAAATCAAACCAACATAGAACCACTTCTAAAGGAGCAGGGTTTTGTTTTTGAAATTTGTCTCATTGTTCTACTCAGTTGTCACCTTGATAGCAGTGCTGAGTTTTGTTTTCAAGGGTTTCTAAAGGGCTGTATGCTCTCCGCTGTCTGCTCCAATAAGCTCTCATTAATCTTCCTTACAGCCTTCATTAAAGCTGCCATCGCTACACCCCTTCCCTCTCTCCAGGCTCCTATCTCCTCCCTAATGCCTATCTCCTCGACCTTTATCTCTGCCCAGCCTGCCTTTCGTAATCTCTCGCCCCAGAGCCCACATACATCCCCTCCCCTCTCATCCCTTCATCTTCTGGATCTCTCATCTACTTTATTTCATTCATCCACTTTTCCTGTATGCTTTACACCTTTGTCTAGTGGCTTGAGAACTTTAAATTCATGTGAGTGAAGTGAGTCGCACTGAGAGCTTATTGAATTCAATTTGCAGCATTCCTCTCAGCTTTGCTGGTGGTAGGAGCATGTCATTACTGAGGTGGCAGTTAAAGTTCTTTCCAGTTTGTAGTTGAATCATGCATAAAACCCCACTTTATGAGGGGATTATGTTCCTCCTGGCACTGTGTTGAACTAGCTGACCCAGAAATGGCTGCCCTGTATCCCACTCATGTCTGTGTTCATGCAGAATCCCCCTTATATGTCAGTGTTCATCTCCCCTTTGATGGTTGTCAAAACATTTGAAATACAATAATGTCAGATTAGCAGGAGTAATGAACCAGATCAACAGCCCATTTTTCTTGTGTGGTGCCTTTCACTTATCTTTGGCCAATGTGATGTCACTTTGAGATGATTCCAGTACAGCCACAGTGGATTTTTACAAATATAAAAAAAATTCAGCTATCTGGAACCTTAACAGTGAAGGTCATCAGAGAGCATGGGTTTCTTTCTAGACCTACCATTTTGCACCAACATTCAGTAATCGTACAGCTAGAAATCCAGGTTTAATAGGCCACAATGCAGTGGAGACATATGTCCCATATTTACTTTTTGTAGTTTCATTCATTTCAATTCATTCATTCTGTCTGTACATGTCAGGGGAATGCAAGCAGTTGAAATGTTCTTTTTTTTTTCATTTTGGCCAGAGGGTGGTACTAGAGGAAAGGTCATGAGGTCACAGACATCGACAGGGTTCGCCCTCTGGGAAGCGTGAATGTGCTCTCCAAATTTCAAAGCAATCCACCCAATAGATTTTGAGATATTAGATTTTATATTTTAGCCTCAGGGTGGTGCTAGAGGAAACTAGGGGCACCCAAACTGTTTGGGTTCATTTCCTGGGAAGCATGAGTACAGTCAGTCCATTCCATTTAAACATATGTTTTGCACAACCCAGATTTCTGGCCTGAGGGTGGTACTAGAAGAAAGGTCATAGGGTCAACACAATCAAGATGAATCTTCCTTTGGGAGCATGAATGCACTCACCAAATATCATGGCAATTCACTTATTACAGTGTATCATATCTGGTGTGCAAAGCTGACATTTTGGCCAGAGGGTGGCACCTGAGGAATGGTTATAATGTCACCAAAATTGACATGATTCATCCTCTGAGGTGAATGAATGTGCTTAACAAATTTGATGGTAACCCACAACAAATAGATTTTGATATATTGTCTAAAAGCCAGAATTGTGCCTAATATTGGCACTAGAGGTAAGGATTATGATGTTTGGGCCTCCAAAATGGACAGGGCTCATTCTCTAGGCAGAATGAATGACTACCAAACTTCATCGCAGTCCTCCCAATAGATTTTGAAATATGCCTTGAGGTAAAATGTCAGACAGACGGATGGACAGACAGAGTAACACAGCCATCATTAGCCTTCACCAGGCAGTGGGGCAAAAAAGAAAAAAGTCAAGACCACAACAATATGAACTCTCCAGTGAATTCAAGTCAAACAGGAGGCAGTTCTAGAAAATATATGTGCATAAGAAGAGATTGTGGTAAATGCAGTAATGAGATCGTGTTTGATATCCTTGTATCCTTGTATCCTTGTATATGTTCAGGTCAGCAGGTTCTGGGTCTGGTGGAGAATCAAAGTGACTGGTACCTTGGGAACCTGTGGAAGAACCATCGGCCTTGGCCAGCCCTTGGCAGGGGCTTCAACACAGGTAAATGTTTGAACACTTAGGATAGTATTGTGTGGTTAGATATAATCTCATTCTGTTAATGATTACACTTTGGAGAGCTTGTGGTGTTGCGCTTTTCTCAAAACGGATTAGGTGATTTCATTTTGATTTTTACTTGCTGTAATGGGAAAACTTTTGATTGCTTTCCGAGTCGTGTTTTCTGTTTTAGCTTCCCTCCGCGTTTTAAAGCTTCACAGTGGAGCAAGTGGAGTAAGGGAGTGTATTTCATGCAGGAACGGAGTGCATTTGCACAGGCATTGATGAAATATGCAAGAACTCACAATGAACTAACACAGGCTTGTTAAAAGTTGTATCGAAAAACATTTTCGAAAAGGTGTAAGGTACAATTTCAGAAAAAGCCTCAGAGCGGCTGATAGTGAAATTGATTGGATTCCGTTACACCTTGTTATTATTTGCTCCCACCTCTTTTTTTCCACCATCAAATCCAGCAGGTCCTTTCCTCCAGGAGACTTATGGTTCTTTCACTATACAAGCTGCTGGTAGGAGCTGTGAAGTATGAGGATAATCTTTTTATTGACTATAACCCAAATCAAACAGCAGTGGGCATTTCTTTATGGCCTGGTGCAAGAGGTGCCCTGTGAATTTCACAGAGGGATTTAGAGGGGAACAGCAGGGTATTCAAAGAGACTACACAAGGCGATGTAAAACTCCCCAAACAGCACCATGTTAAAGGTTCAGTGTTCTCCTGCCCATAAACTCGTGTCACTGTGACTTAACAGGGACGGCACATTTTGGAGATGGAACAGCATTTTCTGCCTTACCCACCAGTGGCTTGGCTTTATTGCTAATAGATGACATACAATGGCAATTTGACAGAAAGGCTCCAATTCAGCTGTGGTTGGTTGGCTTTGCGGTGGTGGCCCTGGCAACAGATGGAGCACAGCAGGTTGTGAAACATGGTTTGTTTGTTCCAGTTCCCCCCCAAAAAATATTCACTATGTTTCTCCCTCTGAAAATTGCCTGGTTGATTTTTATTTGTGCCCGCCAGGAGCATTTCTTTTATTAGCAAGGGAACTGCGACGAACTTGGGCTTTTTCATGTTTGTTTTGAGAAAACGATAGCAGAGAAGCAAGTACGCCACCAAAGTTAAGAAAGTCCCGCATTTACAGGAGAGATTTAACATGTTCTTTTTTTCATATCCTCAAAGCCTGTGTCTGTGAGATTCTTGTCTTTAACCTTCAACCGACAGCTTTATCACAAAAACACAAGGTTACCGTACAGAGCATTACGATGGGAATTTATCACCTTTGCGTCCAGCAGGCAGCAAGATAGTAATCTCTGCGTTCTTAAAGACACTATAATTTTGTGTGTGTGTGTGTGTGTGTGTGTGTGTGTGTGTGTGTGTCTTTCTCCTAGGTGTGATTTTGCTTCTTCTGGATCGGCTACGGAAGCTGAGATGGGAGCAGATGTGGAGGTTGACTGCAGAGAGGGAGCTAATGAGCATGCTGTCTACCTCCTTGGCAGACCAGGTAAAACAGGCACACACACACACACACACACACATACTGTGTGTCCTCTCTCATGCATATACCTGTCCTCAAGGTCATAAGTAAGTCTTATTGTAAATTGTTTCTTTCCACCTTTAACACTGTAATGGCATATAATGACACCCCAACGAAGGTTCTCTCTATATCTGAAGTGCTATTCAGAGCTCATCTAGATGAGAGGCACGTTTATGAGATTTTAATTAAACCTTCATTAAATAAAGTCCCGCAAGGTATTCAGTTTGGAAAATGAACGGGGCCTTGCAAATCGTTTCACTATTCCATCTGCCTTCTGCTGTATTGGCTCCTCCAATGGACTGTCAGCCCTCTTTATCGCAGCATTCATTATGTGGCTATAGACTTTTTATGTCTCCCATTAGGAAACTGGAAACTTTCACCGAGACCCTTGTCCTGTAAATGCACAAAGTCACAGTCTCTTTCTCTAGCACATTTCCTTGAAGCCATGTTAAGCATTCAATTTAACATGTGTTACGCATGAGCGAGGCATGAAACCTCTCATATCTGTAGATACAACACTTAAAACAGAGTCATTACTCCGCTTGGTTTAAGGCTTTTGAAGAAACTGTCCCCATATCAGTTATGTCTGGAAAGAATATTTCAAAATGAAGTCTAATACACCATTTGCCTTTCTAGTGAGATCTCTCCCCATGTTTCATGACTGGGTGCAACTGGTTCAGTTATACTAGATAACCATAGGTCTTCTAAAGTCTAAAAAAACACAATTCTCTAAGGACTTAAAAGGTATACTGAATACAGTAAACGGGCATCTTGTTTCTTTTCACCATATCATACATCTTTACTTTTAACTAAGTTTTATCTCAGTGCAACTGTGAAATTTGATAGTAGTGATGACACTCGCTACATTTAGTGGTATGCAGTCAAGGCAGAGTGGGAAAGTAACACAAGTGACACAAGGAAAATGCTATGAGTTGTGTAGTTTAACCAAAAAATGTGAATATGATTGGTATTAGTATTGTTTTTTTATTTTCTTTTATTGCATTGCATTACTTGAGCACACAATTTGCCACATTAAATTTGACATAGACGCCATGTCTGCTCTCACATTGGGCTAATACAGGACAGGGCTGGTACAATATTTATTGTGGTTGTTAAGTCATTCTTAAATCCAACTTCAGGTAGCATTAAAAATGGTGCATGTTGAAATTTCGCTCTCTGACACTCGTAGATATGGTTATACACAGTTTGGTTTATATTGTTTCTTTGTAGATTGGGTGGGCTTCTAACTACAGTCAGTCAGGGAACAAGGTCAGATTGTTTTTTTGTGGTCCAGGCCTGAATGTGATGTAACATTAGGCAAGCTCTGTCTCTGCCTGCAGGACATCTTCAACGCTGTGATCAAACAGAACCCATTCCTGGTTCACCAGCTGCCCTGCTTCTGGAACGTCCAGCTGTCTGACCACACCCGCTCTGAGAAGTGTTACAAAGACGTGTCGGACCTCAAGGTGGGGTCCTCATGTTTACACTTTACACTTTGAACCACCCTGAGTACTTCCATATTTGTTCTGGCATCTTAATGGTAGTTTGAGCTGAAAAACTGACTGTGATAAGCTTATATTTAACAACATCGGCATTATTGACAGTGAATCAAAACTATGCCAATACAGCAAACAACCGTACTTTGGTTTTATGCTAACCTGACATAGCCAGAAGGCTCTCCCCATTTCAGGCAGCAAGCCTGCGACAAAACACCTCAGGCCTCCACTGAATGAGTCATGCTTACAGTCTCCATGGCTTTGCATAGAAATGAGTCTTTCACAAAGCTTAAAGGGGCATTAAGTTAGCTGTGACATCTATTGACTTTTACCGGCAACCAGTAGCAGTTACAACATTGACTTGCCTCACCACTTCTGTCCCCTGTCCCTCAGTATAGAGACGAATAAGCTAGCTAATTAGAGAGCAGTGCAAGCATCTAGGGAAGAGATAATGTATCACAATGCAAAATACCAGAATTATAATACTGCTTTGTTGTTTCCCCTTTTGACTTGAAGATGAGGTGTTTTAGCTTTCCTAGCTTTTTGTGATACTGGTTGCTCATACCACCATCTTCCATCACTGACATCATTGAGAAATTGAAAAAGCTATTTAAAATAATTGTTGCCTCAGTTTTCATTCTCCATCTATCACACTGGCTAATTGACAGACCATATTAGAACTATAAATGTTAACTTGTAAGTGGTATGGTATTTTACCCCATTTTGTGTGCAATGCATAGGAGACTATAAATGGTATTATTAGATGGCGAGGATGAATATGTGCTTGTAATTGGTCAGCAAGGGCATTATGCTGTTCTTAATAAGAAGAACATTTTGAAGCTGTGGCCTCATCACTATACCTGTTCTGTTCAAAATTAAGACACTTAATGCTTTGCTACTTTGTGTTGTAGGGTAATGTTAACAAGCTACATGTGCAGAAAGTCTCTTCAATAGCTCACTTGCAACATCTAGAGTCAAAAAGACATTATGTACACTAACTTGCCACCTTGTCATTTTATATCTACAATCAATATACATCTTTCATAAAGAAAAGCCATGTAAGGTAAGGCAGAATAATCCACTCTGAGGTCATCCTCCATCATAAAACACTGATTCTTGGGAATTTGGATAAAACAGGTTTTAATTTTGAAAAAAAAAGTGTGTTAAATTACAAAATCTGAAGGTATATCATTATAGGCCAAGGTCTTGGCTGTTCAGCAATGTACCGGTGCAACCTCCTCATTTTCCATTTTTTTCATAAAATAGCTTTTTCCAGTTATTAGGCTACTTTGTTTTTGTCAACACTGTCACCGTAATGTTTTTTTTTTTTTTTTTTGAAAAACATATTTTTGTATTAAAGAGACTATTACTTCAATAACTCAACATCACCAAAGAAACATATTGTAAGCATATTCATTTAAAACCAATATAACTGCCTCTGGCGGTGGTGACACTAATCTGACGGTGGTGACAGTTGCCTCATTAAAACATACATTTCCAAAATTTATACCACTCAAGTCAATGGCTTCTTGCTTAACAACTTTATTTAACTATTTGGTACAAAAAATAAGAATCTTGAGCTCTGTTATAAGCATTTTTCAGACTTCAGTCATCACCGTCACACAGAAAACCTGACGGTGGTGACGTCTGACGGTGGAGACAAAAACCTGCTCTTTCACATGATAAGCATGAGTTGTTCACATTAGCCAGCTTGTTTCCCTCCTGTTGCTACCTACATCAGACCTCTTCTTAAAAAGTATACATTGATTCCATAATCTAATTTAATATTTTTTATACAGAAGTGACGGTGTTGACAATTTATGGTTGTGACAGTAGCAGTGTCCCAAAATATGAAGAGATTTAAGAGAAAATAGAAAACTTCCAGGAGCCTGAGCGGTCTTGAAGCATGCAGTAGAGCTGAAGGTTTGAAAAGGGCTCCTCAGGAATGTAACTGACCTTGTAGTTTTTTTATTATTATTTTTTAAATAAATATCTGACGGTGGTGACGAATATCTGGGACACATTTTGAGTAACCACAAAATAATAGTAAATATTGTTCAAAACCCATTGTTTGTAGTTTTTAATACATATTATGATGTACTCTTTCATGTGGTAAAGATATTATTCAATGAAATTATTACTTTTTGTTGTTTTAATCAAGTTGAAATGATTATCTCCTATCCGAGGACAACTGGTTTTGTAGGTCATGGGCCAACATATAATCATTAAATTAATACAAATTAAAAATAAACCTATGAAAAAACCTTACAAATGTGCAAAGGACCCCCTGATTATGCCCTTGATTCTTTTTATTCATTAAAATGTTGTAAATTTCCAGCAGAAATAGCATTTTTCTTAGTGGGACATGATTTATCCAAATTCCCAAGAATTAGTGAAAATGTGAAAAGCCCCCTGATGTGCAGCCCCCTGAGTGAAAAGCCCCCTGATGTGCAGCAGCTCATGGATTATTCTTTATTTGTACCTGAGAACTCTGCCTTTTTGGCATAATAACAATAATAATAATGATAATGATCATAATAATAATAATGAACAACTTTTTTGGTGGCCCAGATATCCTCAGTACAACACTGTCTCTTGCTAAATTTTAATACTGCAGCCCTCTTTGCCTCCTCCAAGAGCACTGTGTTGTGGTAGGGTGAGTATGTTAGATTATGTATTGATACTTGAAAACAAAAACCAGTGCTGACAGGTTCATCTCTGGCACATGGCCACCACAAAATAGAAAGTTGATCAGTGTATAATTGGTCTCTAACATTGCACCTGTGTCTTGCCTTTTATTTGGTGATGCACAGCTCAGTAAAGTAGTAACATTGCACTCAATTCTAGTCGCCAGTTGTGAAAAACAAACTTGAAACTCAACATTATTCAGTTTTCTTCAAGTATGTGTGTGTTAATAGTATTTTTTAAAAGTGACTTGGCACTTTTAAATTGGAGATGTGTTAAAGCTGCCTTACACAGGGCACTGAACTCACAACTGCCTTAAGACCTGAATCCCAAAGGATACACTACAACCCCAACTCTTTGGGGTTGTAGTGTATTTGGCCCTTTAACTTACTGTAGATTCTGTTTTAAATCTGATTTAATGCCCCTGCCATAGGTCATGCTATCTTGATTGACAGGCTTTGGGGTGTGCTCTGAAACGCTTCTCCTCCTGTCTGTTAAATTGGAAGTTTCAGTTCCATTGGCAACCATATTTCATCAATGCACTCATATAAATTGTAGAAAAAGGGTGATTTCTTGATTTCGTGACTTTTTTTTTTCTTTCCACCTCCACAGCAGTCATTATTTTCTGATAAAGGATGACCTCGGAGTGGATTATTATGCCTTACCTTACATGGCTTCACTTTCTGAAAGATGTATATACTGGTTATGCACAGCTATATAAACGATGGCCCTGGCAAACTAACCACATTGAACAAATACTTTGACACTACAAAAAGGCTCTCTAGTGATGCAGCAGAAGCCTGTCAGGTCTCGTTGGGTTTAAGCTGCCCTCACAAGCTCTAATATGTCTCTCCTTCTGTCTCCTGTGTGTTTCTCTGTCTTGTTTGTGCAGGTCATCCACTGGAACTCTCCTAAGAAGTTGAGAGTGAAGAACAAGCATGTGGAGTTTTTCCGTAACCTCTACCTGACCTTTCTGGAGTATGACGGCAACCTGTTGCGGCGCGAGCTCTTTGGCTGCCCCAGTGAGGCCGACCACAACAGTGAGAATGTAGGTGGAACCAATTCCAGGGTCTAAAACCATATTGGCCATGTGATATTAATAATGCTGGAAATGGGGTTTTGTGGATGGTGTAACGCACTTAAATGTCATTTACTCACCTTCTGAAATCTGATAAAGCATTTACACACCTGCCCAGAGGTAAGTAAATGCTCATGACAGGAGAGACTACAAAGAAGCGCTCCCTCTAACACAAATCCTGACTGGTACTGTTTCTGTGACAGATAACATAGATACACACAAGATGAGCATATGACAGTATTTTAAATGTGTGCTTTCTCTTGATGATTTGTTGATTAAAAGACAATAAAATAAGCAGCTGTCAGTCCGTATGTACATATGAAGCCCCCCCAATCCATATAGTTGGATCTCACATCTAACAGTTTTAGCCAAGTGGTAGCACAGCAAGAAGTTTATATTAGCATGTTGCAGGCTTAGTGCAGCAGTGAGTTCTGATCACTAGAAGGGTTTGGGTGATCAAACTCTATTTGTAATCAGAGTCAGTCATGCTTTCAGGTTCAAAAGATCACAAAAACCCAAAGGTGAAAAAAATGTGGGTTTGGAATGGAAATGAGGGCTACATTTCTGTTGGATTGCTGGGATTATTTTGCTCCCCCTTGACCTCTAATATGAAAATGTGGTGAAGCTGTAGAGTTTCAGCTACAAGGTAAGCTGCTTTGAATGAACTAGCTCAGTGCCTATGTAAAGTCTATAGTGGAAAGAAGACCCACAATGATTATTCTCAGCTTAAATATAATAATACTTGATGGGCAGGCTGCTTTGGAAGCTGCTGATGAGCAGTTTTGAGGTCTTGCTTGTAGCTCTACTTAAATGACACTGGAAAAAAGTTTAAGGTCCTCATAACATAATGCTACTTCAAACACTTTCTGGAATTAACTTTCAGAAAAGAATAATTGATGAGTTTTTTGTTAACTGGCTGACCATGCAGTGTGGAACTGAGTTGTGTTAGGGTTTATGAATCCTTTTACTTACCACCTCATCTCTGGATAGGAAGGGTAGTGGTGGTGCTCTAAGGTTTTTGCTCAGTGTCTATGAACTGAATGCTGAGTGATCCTGTAGCGTTGTCAGGACAGTTTTTTTTTTGTTTTTTTTTTTGCATTGTGCAGAAAAAGACAGACAATCACAGGAATGTTCGTGACTGTGTTTTGTTATCAGTCATTCACAGCACCGCACATGTGCTAAGTTCCTCAAATGAGACAGCATAAATGTGGGGAACATTTCTCCTTGTCTTGTTTTCTCCACACATTGTCTATGCTCATGTCATTTTATAAAGTTTTGTCTAAGTACGCTTGGCTGTCCCCATAAAGTTTGTCAGTCATCCATCATTCTTGATTGGCATTGGGCATCATTTATTGCAACTGGCAGCTGAACAGTCTTGACTGAGACTGGCCGTGGTGTAGGCACATGGTTTGCTGCTGGCTGTTTGATAAAGTGGAAGGAGTTAGGGGGATTTAGTCACAAGTTTCTGGTAGACTAGTTTGGTGAAGTCTTTTTATGCAAATTCCCAGTAATTGCTGTCAATCGACCAATCACAGCCCATATTTTCACTGCCTACGTAAATTACTTTAAGCAGTTTATGATAGATAGAATAATCTTTTTTGATCTGCTAAAGGGGAAATTCAAATGATTTTTTAAAAGGAAATTAAAGGGGAAGGGGATATTGAAAAAAAGATACAAAAATAGCCAACAGCCAGCTTGCAGATGGCTATATACTTTTTTTTTTTTTTTTTTTCCCTGAAAGTCACTTGAAAATATTGGCAGTAACAAATTACATTTTTGGGAGTTTGTTTTCAAAATGTTGAAAATGTAGGATGAACCAGGTGCAGCTCTTTTCCTAGAGAAACTTGTGTTGATATGCAGAATGTATTTGAAAGAATAGAATGCAGCTGTCTTGATGGAGTTGTTTTATCCCCTCATTTTGTTATAGAACTTTAATAAGGAGCCCCAGACCTCAATGCCACAAATAGAAAATTACATAGTAGACTCAAATGTCATTTATTCTGTTTTCTCTTTGTAACATCACCTTTTATTTGTTTTGGGCTTTGTGTGTGTATTGTAGGAGACAAGGTGTAACATATGGGTATGATTTATTTATTTATTTATTTTACAGTCTACTATGGTACACACACACACACACACATGCACACACATACATTTGCTGTAGCCGTTTTGGTTACTCGTGTCTCCTTCTCTTCAAAGGTTTCCTTCTATTAAAGGGATAGCTCAGCCATTTTGCACAGTTTGATATTATTTGACTTCCCCCTTATCTGATTTGTAAGACAATAGAGGTGGTTTGTAGGGTGCCCACCAGCATAACTTTGAGGGGAAAAAGATATTCTTTATCAGTGCCCTGCTAACATTCTTACAAAGACCCACCACATATATTTTACCACTGCGGAGACAGCTGTTACGTTTGTCCTCATAGATGTGTTCAATGAAGAAAATAAACTATAGCAAACTTAAACAATCTCCTTCCACCTCTGTGGTGGCTTCTGCTCCTCTGGTGTGGACTGATAGAGGAAGTGCAGAAGTTATTGGATCTCTCTGGATGTTGATAACAGGAAAAATGGAGTTATAAACAGTAATATAACAGTAATAAACCTTCTTTGAGTGGATTAAGGCAGTTATTTTAAAGATCATTAGCTGGGGGGAAGTCCACCTCAATGGCAGGAGGCTAACAGTTAGCATTTGGAGCATCCAGCCAGTATCAAGCATCTCAGTGATGATGATACAAAAAAAAAGTATTGCTCCTGTCTTTAGCGGATAAGTAAAAGATTTTTTTTTTCTTTAATGCCGGAGGCCACCTTAGAAAGCATGGTGTTGTCCTGATCCCCTCATTTCTAGTGGCACAATCTGAGGACATGCAGGCCGACTCCAAGTCTAATATCTGAACAGCCAAATGCAGTTTTACATTTTCCTGAAGCCCGGATGTACCACAGCTCTGAATTGCAGCTTTAGCTTTAACTTTAGCTTATTGATTTTTTTTCTCTAGTGTGTTAAGGAATTCTCAACAGCCAGCTGCAGTAAGTGCCCAATATACTCTGTTAAAGAAACGGAAACCACAGGTTACTGGAAGTACTCTAGGCTCCACAGTGAAAACATAAGGTACACACACACACACACACACACACACCCTGTCAGAGCAGAAGTAGTGCATTACCTATCCAAAGTCATAACTCACTATTTGGCGGTTTGATGAGTCTGCCTTTGTCAGCTGGGATATGATTGCTTAATTTGAGTCTCAGTGGGAGGAAGATGTTGAGGTGAGGGGTTAATGGGCTGAACCACAGAGCCTGCCACTCCAAATAGACAGACTCATTCACTCCATCTGTGTCTGCCTGTAGGATAATAAGGACAAGGTCAGCTAGGGGAAAAACACAGCCCTCACCTCCCCACCACAGGGTTCAGGTCACACAGAGACCTCCAACAAGATGTTTCATCTCAGTCAGGCCTGACCAATCACAGGTAGTTGTGTGGGGTCTGCATAATGAGGTCACATTTCCTCTCAGGCACACAGGCAGTCAGCCTTGTGGGGTCTTAGACACTGGAGAGACCAGGAGGCAGAGTGTCAGGGCTGGGTCAGGGAGGAGCCTACCTCATAACCTGGACCAGGTGCCTGGATATTAGGAGGGAGAGTGCCTCTCTGTTAAAACAGAGACAGAGATGGGCTCATCACATGTGAAGCATATGGACTCTGTATCATCCAAGTAGAAGTCGACCCTCCCCTCACCCCTCTCAGCTCCTAACCCACTGAAGGTCACAACTGATCCGGAGTGTTTTTAGAGAGATAGCCCACCACGCACAGTGGAATTATGAAAGTGCCAGCTCCACGGTCAGTTAATTAATCACATTATAATTTTTCAACACGATTTGCCCGTCTTTTTTTGCCACCAGTCAACTCCAATGTGTCCTTAACTCAGGAAATAGTTTGCTCACTCAATTTTTCAGAGTTTGAGCAGCGATTTAAATCCCATTAAAGTGATGATTAGCCTAATGGAGTCACTCAGGGATTGGCTCTAGCAGCGGACTTCAGCCCAGGGTCTTCTAAGAGCCCTGATGCCACTGCAGCTCAGTCACTCCCAAAAGTTAAAGTTATCACACTACTCAAAGTAGAGCAAAGCCACAGACACGAAGGCTGTACTGACAACTCCACACCCCTTTTTTTTTTTTTTTTTTTTTTTTTTTTTCACTGTTCCAGCAGAGCCCCGAGGCAATAAAACGATTTGCTGAGCTTCTGCGTTTCTGCTGCATTCTATGAGCACATCTTGACTTGGGCTGAAAGCAAGGCAGATAAACCTAGAACAGTATGTTTACATGTTCTCATTGTGAGAAACTTGATCAGTGGGTCTCTCTATTCTGGTTGTGGGTGGTGAGGCTCCAAATAAATCTGTGACTGCATTTACATGGACTTGAGTATCCTGGACTCATCCCGGTTTTGATCATATTCAGAATGTGGCATTTACCTGGAACACAGAGAAATCTGGTTATTTTTATCCCCGTCGACATGGTAAATACTAGTATCCTGGTTACTGATTACCAGTGTTGGGACCAATTACTCACAAAACTAATAAGTTACAATTACTAATTACTTCTGTAAAAAAGTAATTTTGATTACTACTCAATTACTGCTGCAGAAGAGTAATTCAATTACTGGGGAAAGTAATTTTTATGATTACTTTTTTTCTTTTCTTAAATCCTCTTATTAATGCACATATTTTTGCGTTGCTGTTGCAGTGTGGACATTGCTGTCAAATTTCATCTATCACTGTCAGTGTTGGCCACGTTACTTTGAAAAAGTAATTCATTACAGTTTAAAGTAGTGATGCCAGCTTGTCCGGGTGGGGAATTGAACCCCCGGTCTTCTGTATGGCAGGCGGAGATACTATCCGGTCTGCCGCTGGGGAACACGTACGCTTTTTGTAATTTGCTCAGTCTTTCTCCATGCATGTTGATAAGTTACAAAAAACTGCAAAGTCCGACCGGTTTGAAAATTGACACACCGCTTTTTCTCCACAAGAAGCACATTTTTCGAATAGGATAATAAAATAATAATAATAATAATAATAAGTATTAGTAGTAAGTAACGGCTAGTAACGGCGCATTTTATTCTCAGTAACGGTAACGGGGGAAACAGTAATTTCTTTGATTACTCGTTACTGATAAAAGTAACGCCGTTAGTAATGCCGTTTCTTTGTAACGCCGTTACTCCCATCACTGCTGATTACTGCATGCTATTTGTGCAGGTACCTGTGATGTTTACCACACGAACAGTAATTTAGAAATTGTTCATCTGGTTTTCCGCTGTAACTGTTAACCTTAAATTAATTTGACCGTGGCTATTGAAAATGAGACCACATCGGCTTATAGAGGGCTTAGCACTCTGTCAGGCTGTCACTGCCACCGCCCAGGACAAGGGAGCAGAGGATGAAGATACGCAGCCATGACTGGTGGGATGGGGTCATCATGGAGTGGAGAGAAAATTTGTAGAATTAAGCAGGATCAGATGTATATATGCAGCAGTACCTTATCAGGTTTCTCAAAACCGGGATAAGGGCTCATCCATGTTTCATGAATCAGGATGTGATGTTTATAGGCGCAAACACACAAACGGGATACTTCAAAAACTCGATCATAACCAGGTCCATAGAAGCACAGTCTGTGTAGTGGTCTATAGCTCCAAAGTTTTGCTTTTGTGATTCTAGTGGATTTGATGTACACATCACTGCCGCAGTTGAACTTAGACCTGCAGCTAATGAATATTTTCATTTTCAGTTATTTGAAATTAATTGGTCGATTAATCATTTCATCTATAAAATGTTAAATGAATGCTCAGTTCCTAATGGTATCTAGAATGGAGATAGTCCTGTATACTGCTGTAACTTGCAAAACATCATGATTTTATTCACTAAAGAACAGTAATGTTTGACCGTCATCAGACAAATGAGAAATACGATCAACAGGACAGGACGCCAAGCAAACAATCAAGAACTGACACATTACAACATGTCAGTTATTATTCAACATCACACTAGCTGTGCAACAGCTGATCATTTCTTCAGGATAGCATTTTATGTTTTTTGTTTTGGTTTTTTTTGTGTGTGTGTGAATAAAACTTTTTCAAGTTTCAGCACTGTACAGGACAACCTCCTTTCTGCATTTGTTGTGTTTTTGTTCCTACACTCCTGCAGAACAATGACTCACGTGTGCAGAAGTTGTTAGTTAGCATTTTGTAATTATATGAACCTTAGCAGTTGTGAAGCTATAACCAAAAAATGGTGGAAACAAGTATTTTTGATAAATGACTAAAGCAATTAACAAATTAAGAGATTAGTGAATTAACATTCATTTCCTGTCGATTGACTAATCTATTAAACAACTAATTTTTTTTCGGCATTAGCTGAAATCAAGTTAGATAGACCTGAGAGCAGCATGTTTCAGTTTGGGTAGCAGTGTAATTGCTGCTTAGTTTAGACAGAGTACACTCAATAAAAATATCCACTCAGTATGCCACTCATAACTGCACCGTCAGCCCAACCTCACTGTACTGAGTGACAGTGCTTCTGCTCCTCAGTGAATCCACATAGTTCACTGCGTCATAACAGTTTTGATTAAATCCAGGATCTGTTAGGTAGTGGGGAGGTGTTAAATCTCCCTGTGGAAACTGAGTTGGAGCAGAACTGGTGTTTGATCCATATATTTCCCTCTCATCTCCCTCCGATTTCATCAAAGATTGCGTTAAAAGTTAAACCAAAGAGTAGTACGCAAATCCCTAATGTGTTTGCCAGCTGAATCTGAATACTGATCAAATGTCATTAGTGTGAGAGTTGGTCTTCCTCTGGGAGAAGGACATCAATAACATAGTATACTGATGAAAATGGAATAACAGTTATTACACTGGGACAATTGGTTTATGAGAAGAGGGTGTTGTTTAAAAATAGTAATTCATAATCATATGTCAATTTTCTTTCTTTAGGTTAGGGCCCATTTTATAAGTAAATTAGTATATTCAGTAAGTAGTACTCAAGTATTGATATTTAATTTGTGCTATTCCTGAATTCAGTGTTAATTTAGTTTAAGTTTCAGGTTCTCTACATTAAAAGCTACAGTATAGAACTGTTACGCATACATAAACAATTGTCACAATGTACCAATAAAACTCACCATTTTGCATTTTCGCAGACATTAGAAAGCTGGTGTCTGTGGCAACATTACCACGCTGGTGCACAGTTTGCCTTAAGTGATGCGTTTTACATCAAGAAACTCTATTGGAACTATATAATTGAAATTATAGCATGGTTAATTACCTTGTAATGCGATTCCCTAACTCTCTAAAGAAAGAAAAAAATCTCCATGGCTTTATGGCACAAAAATGCATTGCTTTATGGGGCAAAACAAAAAGAGGGTGCTGGTCCTCCTGTACAAATTAAGGCACAATTCTGGTATTTTTCAACCTGGGCCCTATTTTCCGCCTCCAAATTTTTTGACATTGGTCCAGTGTTGAGAAAGAATGTTTCAGCCGACAGCTGCAAAACAGGCTGCAATGTGATCAAACAATTCCGGCTGTCAAATTGTGTCCACTAAAAGTTCTTGTTTTTGCTGCTTACAGGCTCAGATTGTTATTCCAAGTGTCTGACAACATTATGGAAAGGATCCCTACAGAGATAGACGTTTTTCTTGACATCTGATAACATTACCTCCACTCTTTTGGCAGCAGGTCCCTCCACTTTTGGAGCAGCTTTTTTCTTTAGGGTAAAAGCGCTTTGGTAGAGGATTTCTCCCCCTCTTTGGCTGGCAGTTGTAATCCTGGTCAAAATGGTCACTGCAGACCCAATGGCCTGCAAGATGCAGTGTACGGGCAAGAGTGTTCTAGTCCATTAGTAGCACAACTAGCTACAGTTTAAGTGTTTCCCTGTCCAACAAAGGTAGTCTGCTGCACAAAGTGTGGGGCATCATTTTGTTACCACAAGTCAGAGATGTGCACTCAAACTGTTGTTTATATCTTTTAGATATCACTACATGCTTTCTGTACGCCTTCTACATGAGTGTTAGGGTTATCTCAGGCATGATTACATTGCAGCCAATTCTGGACCATGTCCAAAAATGTATGTACCTCTCAGTCATTTGGACCCCAAAAGGTGGAAAACTAGGGCCCTGGTTGAAAAGTACTGGAATTATCCTTTAAGTTAGCACTTTAAGAGATGATGTGAATACAGAAGTTAACAGTTAAAACCTGATGGAAAAATCTCTTTCAGCATGTTAATCCTCTTGAGTAAATCCAAAGAAAAATAATTTTACTGAAGAAGCAAAGATCCTCTTTTCGACAAGAAGCAGTGCAATTCATGGGAGCTACGGTCTTACTTTTGAGAAACACTTGCTCCAACAGTTGGTCTCTCTTCACAGCTCCAGAAGACGCTGTCAGAGCTGGACGAGGATGATCCGTGCTACGAGTTTCGTCGGGAACGATTCACTGTCCACCGAACACACCTCTACTTCCTCCACTACGAGTACGAACCCAGCCCAGATCACACCGACGTCACCCTGGTTGCCCAGCTTTCAATGGACAGGTACAGCATAACACAAAATCAACACAGTGTTCAGTGGCATGTATCCAGAGAGGAGAAAAGGGTTTCATGTCATTGTTTGTGTAATAATATGGACCTGGCAGGCTGCCAGCCCCCAAAAATCTAAATATCAATGACAGTCAACAAGTCAACAAGCTGGACCTCTGCTTTTTAATTTCAGTTATTTTTCTGTGAGGACATGTTATCTGTCTAAGTAACCTGAAACAGTTAGACCAAGAGCTAAACATAGCAAAGCCTAGCCTTAAACCATAACCACATCTGTTTTTTGATATTAAAAAGCCAGCAGAATGTTTCAACACAACGTCTGTTTGGATTTACCAGAGCAAACATAATATCTAACAAAAGCACCTCGGGTGAATTTGAATCTTAAGGGGCAACCTGGCAATGTAAAGCAAACATTCTTCTATATGTGGCAATGCCAAAGTATCAATAATAGTTGAACAGCCAGTGACAAGAAAATCAAGTCAAGAAAATTGGGGGCAGCATCAAGGATGACAAGTGAGATTTAACAAGAGGCCAGTGGCCCTGTTGACTTCCACACCTGTCATCAAGATAATGTCGATGAAGGCACTAAATGTGTAAGGAGGACATGGCTGCACTGGGTGTTTCCTCAACTTTTATGAAGCTGAACAGCATAGAAAAAACAAAAAAATTTCCTGGATTTAAAAAAAAAAAAAAAAAAAATGCATGATGGTGATTGGGTTCATTTATGGGCCATCAAACAGCATGGTTTGTAAGTGTGTGAATCGTGGGGAAGATATCTGCAGCTGTCCGTATCCCACTGACACCATGTCAAGAGACAATGGGGTATATAGAGGCATCAATCTGATAAGCTATGCTAAATTGAGCTTTTACTGGATTTTAAACACCCCACTGTTGTCAGATATGGTTAGATTTAATAAAGATCATTAGATTATCGCTGAAAATGCACAGACAATCCCAAGATTTTACCATGGAAGTTATCACTTTGCTATTTATATGCTAATTTTACTGTTTGGTTTCATCGTTCACAGTGAGCAGCATGATTGTAAGAAAATTTCTACAGTGAACACTGTTTATGTGAGCACTCATTTCCTTTCAGGTTCATAAGGAACCAATGTCTCCAAGGTTATTTAATCATAAACTTATCTGCTGCCTCTCTAGCTTTCCCTCTCTTCATTTTTCTTCTCATAATGCCATCGTTTTGTTTGAGTAACTCAGGGTTATTACTGCAGCTTTGTTGAATTGGATGGAATAAATGTGTAAATTAAATTCAAACAAGGGATTTCAACTCATCCTAAGTGGGCAGAACACAGGAAAATATTAAATCTCAACAACTCAACTAACTTTGCTGTTATTTCATTATTTCATTGCTCTCACCAATACACTGTAGACTCTTCAGCCCTCATCTACAGGAGCATAGTTTAGTAAGCCCATGCAACCTGAGAAAATTCAGTTGAGTTGGAACATGGGAAAAAGGTGATCAACAAATAATCAAAAAATGACTGGAACATTAGTGAGAAAAAAAGCAAAAGAAAAAAATGTAAAAATTAGCACTAATGCTGGATCAGTGTGAGATTTCGTGTGTTTACATGCTTGTGAAGGGCTTCTGAATGCAGCTCAAAACCTGAGCAAATTCACTTGATTTCTCTCAAAAACCTGAGGATGAAGATAATGAACAAATTAGCAATAAATGACCCAAATAATTAGCAATATATTAGTAAAAGAACATTACAAAAAAAAAAAAAAAAAAATAGAAAGCAAACAAAATCCCCAAAACTTTCAGAAACAAAATTATCAGAAATTTTGTTAAACATTAAAGGAAAAATTGTGAAAAATTAAATCACAAGAAAATTACCACAAAATTTTATTTAAAAAAATAAACAAATAAAAAAACCTGCAAAAAACAAACAAACAAACAAACAAACAAACAAACAGACAAAACCCCGGATTTCAAAGAGTTAACCTTATTAACTGTAGGTAACATATTATCATGTGGATTAACCTTGAAGCCACTGACATTCATATAAAAGACCAAAAAGCCTATTTAGACCTGCTATAACTGTAAGGGCCCACTCACATTGTCAAGTTTGTTCCACGCCCAAGAACGTTTGCCCCTAAAATCCGGATTATTTGACCAGAGTGATCGCTCCGTTCCATGCTTGAATACAGTACACTTCCCCCGGCTGGAGGGGGTGTGCTTCAGCACGGTACAGGCGCATACACGAGCACATGCACGGTCACGCACGCAGCGCGTGTTGTTGTCTGTGTCATTGTCCGTAAGTAAGCCCAGACTTTAAAGCTCATGGGCCTCATTGAGACACACACAGACACACACACAGTCTCTGGATAATGAAAATCCAGCAGTCTCTAACTGCCTCTCAAGTTACTGTTGTCATCCATACAAGTGAACTTGTTGCTGCTTCTCAGATGTCATTGACTAAATGGAAACACCAGCAGAGATGACACTGATTTCAAATTTGAAATGACAGTTCCAACTCTAAGCTGTTAGCATCTCATTCCAGCCAATAAAAGTGGAACACGATAGTCAGTAGCAAGGTTTTGATCTGCAGTGACACTGAGTCCTTCTCACCCCACTTTCTGACTGTTGACATCTTAATCCACTTTAATAGACACAGTCAAACCTCTGTAGGTGGTACATTTAACGCTGGTGCATAAATTAGATGGAAAATTGACTTTGAAGAAATGGAGGCAACACATGGTTGAAGGAACCATTAAATGCAGATAGGATTATATTTATCTATTTGTTTTGCTATTTACCAAGCAGAAACAACTAAAGAGAAACCCTGCTTGGGTGTTAGATGATGCTTTTTATCTTTCTTCATCTCTTTGTTTGTTGTATTATGTTTAATAAGTTGACTTGTTGCAATCCCTAACCCTATTCACTGTTTCTCCTACCTGTTATTTCTTTGTTTCTGCTATTGCAACAACCCAGTTTCCCTGTGGAGATTACTTAAGTTTCATCTCATATAAAATAGAAAAGAAAAAGAGTTATGGGTAAGATGGCTCATGGGACAACAGTGCAACAATAAAGAATGACACTTCAGATTCATAAGAGTCTGTTTTTTGATATAAGACAAACTACCTACCCTAATTCAAAGGTCTTCAACCCTCCAGGCTCAGAGCTCTTTTGGTGAGATTTATTTATTTATGTATTTATGTATTCATTTATTTGGGTTTTTTGTTTGTTTGTTAATGGGGGGTGGGGGAGGAGGGACCTGCGGTGCCATGTGAATGCAGTCAACTAGCTGGTTAAGTCTTAAGTCTTAAAATAGGAAGACTCTTTGATAGGATTTTTCACAGTTTTTCATGATTACAGAAGAAAATCCTAACTACCTTTAGGAATCCTATCCTGTCTTACTTAATCCTAACTTATCTGAGGTTAGAAAATCCTAAATCGTCAGTCCAACACCATAATCAACTTGTATGTTTGTTAATTAGTAACCAATGCTACTTTTCTCATGTTTGTCAACTAAACATTGCTTCAATCGTTGTTTTTTCTCAAAGAACCTTATGTCTAGTTCATACTCTCCGATCAATAGAAACTGCCAATTTAAGAAGATCACACCAATGGCACAAAAACAATGACAAGCATTTAAGTTGAAGACAGATTTAGAGTTGTTGCTGACTTCTAGGGAAAGTTAAAGATATTCTTAGCCCAGGAGAGAAGTTTGTATCTACTAATGACTATTTTGTCTTCAAACATCATTCACATTGGTCGGGTCTGCCATAAGCCTTTTGTAGAATAACTTTGACCTGATGACAATTAATTGTTATTTTTTTATTTATTTATTTATTTTAAGTTATAAAAGAGGAGCCATGCAGATTAAACAAAACAACTAACACAACCTGGTGACAAAGTGAAAATGTTAGGATGGTCTAACCCTTATCCTAAAGTTAGCAGAGTTTAAGATTTTGGGAAGCTGGGATGCTTGTGTAATATACTTTCCCTATCTTAAGTTAGGATAGGCATGTTAACTTACAAAAGTGATCTGTCATGACCATTTTCTAAATTAGGTCCTAACCGTAATTACCATGGTTACCAAACAGCTAATATAGGATTTACAAGTTAGGATGCGTTTGTAATAGGGTGCCTGGTTCCTCAGGACTGAACACCTCTGCCCTTACAACTACCTTAAGACCAAACATGAAAAGAAATTTGTTGTGAAAGCTTGCAAAAGTAGGTGAAAGAAGTGAATGAAGTGAGATTTAAGCAACTTGAGAGGCTTTTGAAATTATTCAGCAGGGCTCTGTCTAGGAGTTTGTCATCTTCTCTCCCCTTTTAGTATTTACAGCAGGAGAAATGTCCACTGAGTGTTTTTGTGACCAATAACACTGGCCAGAGATAAATGACCAAAAAGTTTACAAAAGCCAGATTCTCCAAAGAAGACATTGGTGGTGCAACCTAGCCAAGAAAAATGGCCAGTCAGTCAAGAGTAAAACTATAATGCTGTTGCAGTGTTACGAGATACTACGTTATGTCATTATTCTGTACACTTGAAAATAAAAAGAAAATATCAACCTAAACAGCTCATCATGGTGGCTATGGCCATCCCCGTGATCCTTTCTGTGGCAGGTTAGGTGAATTGGAGATACTAAATTGCCCCTAGGTGTGAATGTCATTGTGTGTCTGTCTGCCCTGCAATGGACTGGCGACCTGTCCAGGGTGTTTCACTGCCTTCCGCCCAATGTGTGCTGGGATAGGCTCCAGCAACCCCCCGTGACCCTTGTGAGGATAAGTGGTTTGGAAAATGAATGAATGAATGAATGAATGATATCTTTTGCTACTCATGTCACTTTGGAAGTTGTGAAGTTGGTGCAGGTGCTTCACAATCAGATGAGCAATGTAAAGAATTGGTCAAATGTCTGATGGTATTATCGGTTGAAATTTTCATGTACAGCCATAGCATGCCATAGAGTAACAACTAAATTTCGTTTTGTTTTTGTTTTTTTTCCTGGAAGTAAAAGTAATGGGAATTTTAATCTTTAAAAAGGAAATATGTGAATTGTGATTTGAGATCAAGTAATCACACTCATGGGAATAAAGCAAGATGAAATTTGTCCTTACTTCCTGTCTGAACATAGGGTTGGAACTGCAGAACTACAGTATTGTTTTCTTATTGCTTTATTTTTGGCATTCTCCCCCTGCCCCCTGCAGACTCCAAATGTTAGAGGCCATTTGTAAGCACTGGGAAGGACCCATCAGTCTAGCCCTGTACCTGTCAGACGCTGAGGCCCAACAGTTCTTGCGCTATGCTCAGGGCTCCGAGGTGCTGATGAGCCGTGGTAACGTTGGTTACCATATCGTCTACAAGGAGGGACAGTTTTACCCGGTCAACCTGCTGCGAAACGTGGCCATGCAGCAGGTCAACACACCGTACATGTTCTTGTCCGACATTGATTTCCTGCCTATGTATGGCCTCTACGAGTACCTCAGGTAAGAGGAGAATTAGTAACATTTGAAAAACAGCAGTGGTTAATGTTTTGACCTCAGTATAACCCTTCTAATCAAAGTCATAATTTGAAACTTATTTCCAGGATGGCCTAACTCTGTTCAGCTGCATGTCTGCATTCAAATTCAGACTGATTTTTATGAGATATTTGCTGTTGCAAGGCTATCAATTTCCTTTTTGTGCCAGTATAACCTGAGAATTCTGGTCTGTCTATTCGTAGGAAGTCAGTGGTGCAGCTTGACATGGCCAACACTAAGAAGGCCCTGGTGGTTCCAGCCTTTGAGACACTGCGATATCGCTTGTCCTACCCAAAGTCCAAGGCTGAGCTGCTCTCTCAGTTGGACATGGGCACACTCTTCACTTTCAGGTGAACCACTTTACTATATTGTTGTATCATACTGGTCCTCAACCACGTGCTTCTGAGTCTGTACATTTTCCTTACAACAAAACACTGTAGCACCTAACTTCACTGTTAAGGCCATCCTTTCTGGTTCAAGGTGTGTTAAACAGTAAAATCAGCCGCTGTATATTGTGGCAAGGATGAAAACCGATCAATTCTTGAGTCTCAGTGACATGACTGGAGAACACTGCTGTAATGTTTATCATGTATCTTAGATAAATACTGGCTCAGCTCACTTAACAGATCCTCTGTATCATGTCGTGTTTGGTTGGATTGAAAACCTGCCAAGTTTTGGACCCTAAAGGGATACTTAACCCGTTTTTATTATTTCACTTCCCCCGTTCTGTTAGGTCAATCGTGGTACTATCTTCCTCTCATTGTTACTAAGTACTGGATACTGGCTGGATGCGCCAAATGCTAACTGTTAGCCTCCTGCGGTGCACTTTACCCAAGCTGACATTCTTAAAAATAACTGCCTTAATCAACTCAAATTGTACATGAAAGGTACATGAAATGTGTGTGATAGAGGGAAGTGAAGGAAAAGAAGAAGCTAGTCGCAACATTATTTGCCCACATGCACACGGACTATAGTTTTGCTAAAATTCTTGTTTATAATTACATTTGTCATTTTATCAACATCTGTAAAGATATGGTAACTTAGGCACCTCCTGTATCACTCTGCATTAGAGCAGCAGCAGCCACCACAGGGACAGAAGCAGATTGCTTGAGTTTGTTATCATTTGTTTACTTCACTGAACACATGTACACATGTTGGAAGACAAGAATAGCAACTTTCTCTGGAGTGCTAAAAGATGGTTGGAGTACGTCATAGGCACATTTTAGTTTGGGAAATCGACACATGTAAAGTGATGTTAGACCTTCTTTGAATGGATTAAGGGGGTTATTATAAAGAATGTTAGCTGGGGGGAGGCTAACAATTAGCATTCAGAGCATCCAGCCAGTATTCAGCACTCAGTAACAATGAGAGGAAGATAGCACCACTACTGTCCTACAGAACAGCTAGAGGGGGGAATTTTTTTTTCTTTTCAAAATGGGTGCACTATCCCTTTAATGTGACTTCAAAGTTGAATCATAACTGGGGCAAAAATGTTTTTGGAAATGAAAATGACTGAGCATCACAGGCTGCAGTTCAATTGGTGGTGTCCTCATGCATAAGGCAGGATAGCCTGGAAACCAAAATCAATGTCCTGTTGATATTCAAGTATATTTTAAAGTAAAGGCTGAAGGTAGACATACATCATTTATTTGTACAGTTTTGGCTTCAGTTGGTGTTGACCACATCGTTGAAGTTAGATTTTCTCCCACTAGGTACCATGTGTGGACCAAAGGCCACGCACCGACTAACTTTGCCAAGTGGAGGACAGCCACCACCCCCTACAGGGTGCAGTGGGAAGCTGACTTCGAGCCATACGTCATGGTGAGGAGGGACAGTCCTGAGTACGACCGCCGGTTCGTTGGCTTTGGCTGGAACAAGGTGGCTCACATTATGGAGCTGGATGCACAGGTAACCAACATAGCTCCACTTTCTGAACTTAGGGTTAGGTATCGCAAAGCAAACAACATTTACACTATTATGGGACACTAAAACTCTCCATTGAAAGCCAGACTAAGGAAATTCTCTTAATGTTAGCAGCTCTTTGAGGCAAGGTGAGGCAGGTTTCATTGCAGGTTTTACAGACTAGCCCTCCAGAGGCACTTGAGTAAGACAGGAAAATGTCCATTTTATGAGAGATGGATAGTATTGATTGGCCAAAATCCCAATTTTAATAAAAAGGCCAATATCTGATAATCCACGATCATATCAGCTCTCTTGTATTAGGGTACTTCTATCATCTCAGAACCAGAAAATGTATTTTAGTTAGTTAACCCTAGCACTCTGTCACAAATGTGGAGGCGGACTTCAAAGCTGGTGTCCTATTTTGGGAAATGGGATATTATTTCACCCTCCACCTTAGCTGTTATGTACAACAGTAGTGATACTATTTTCTTCTCATTGTTACTAAGTGTCGGATACTGGCTGGATGCTCCAAATGCTAACTGTTAGCCATCTCAATGGCAGGAGGCTAACAGTTAGCATTTGGAGCATCCCGCACTCAGTAGTAATGAGAGGACGATAGCACCACTACTGGAATCTACACTGCACACCCATAAAGGATACACTTTATGGGTGGTGCTATCTAAGAGGAAGATAGCACCACCACTGCCCTACATAACAGCTAAAGGGGAAGTGAAATAATGTAGATTTTTCAAAAGGGGTGGAGTATCCCTTTAATAGACTCCATAGCTTTACCTTTTATATATCTTAATTCTGCTTCAGATTGTTCAGTGATCGATGAAATTCACACAAAGCAAAGCCCACATTTTGACAGAAAGAGCCTCAGACATACAGTAGCTTTGATAGAACTAGCCTTTTGTTTTTTTTATTTTGTTTTTTGTGATTTCTTTGAAATTTTCACAATTTCTCTAGATAGTTTTGTGCTCATTTGATGGCAGTTTTCTTGTAATTTAATATATGTTTTTGAAAGAAATGAAGTGCATTTGCTCAGGTTTCAAACGGTTATACTACCAAATATTTTGCTGCAGTTGGTCTTTGACTTAGAGACTAGGTTATAAAGTTGTAGTGACAAACTGAGACTGCAGATAGTTTCATAACTTTCTCTCTTTGCAGGAGTATGAATTTGTGGTTCTGCCCAACGCATACATGATCCACATGCCTCACGCGCCTAGCTTCGACATCACCAAGTTCCGTTCCAACAAGCAGTATCGGGTCTGCCTCAAGACCCTGAAGGAAGAATTTCAGCAGAACATGTCGCGGCGCTACGGCTTCGCCGCCCTTAAATACATGACAGCAGAAAACAATAGCTAGCCTCCGCTGCAGACCCTCACTCGCCTGGTCCTGGACTACTGACATGGCCTGTCAACCGGGGAGGGGAGGGCACCAGGTAATGGACAGCTCGTGTTTGGCCATTTGGAGCGTTTCAGATATTTTCAGACTGGAGTTCCTCTGATTCTCTTACAACCTTTGACCCTCAGTATAAAGCAGGCAGGACTCCAAGGGTCATCACGTCCACACTTTGCCCTCTGCTGAATTCAGGAGAGATGCTACATCTGGGACCTGATCATTTCTGCCAGGGTGCAAAAGCTGTGGAAGACAACATGGGTTACTGCTTCTGTTTAGAGCGCCCTGGCTTGGGCCCTGGGCCTTTGGGCCGTCAGTCTCAGCACTGAAGTCGTCCTGCTGTCTGACAAACAACAGAACTGGATTGTGCAACAAGCAAACCCAAAGTGACAGACTTGACTGTTGCCTTGGAAAGCAGACATTCATTGCCTTGCCATATTTGTAAGACCAGTGACTGAGTTGTGGGCTAAGTGTAACATTGTGTGTGTGCGTGTGTGTGTGTGCGTGTACGTATGCGTGTGCAGATGAAAGCTGGAGTGTGTGTATGTGTGTGTGTGTGTGTTTGTCCAAGACAATGCTTAGCAAAAAGCTTAAGGAGAGCCAAGAATGAGGCTTTGAAGCATTGCGGGCTTACATAATGTTTGCACGCTGCGAACGGGAGTGTTTTCCAAGTGCCATGATGTGACAAAAAGCGGCGCTTTTGACTGACAGCACACCAAGATTCACTTTAGCAGAAAACGCAACTCATCACAAAGCAGCAAGATAAGACAAAGCAGCAGCGCCACGAGTAAACATGTCCACACACATTCTGAAAATCTCATTCCGATGAGTGACACATACTAAGATATTAAGGCAGCCAGCCAGGCAACCATCTGCTATTGCTTAATTTGTTTCATAGCTGATACAGATCAAAATAAATCTTCTTACTCCTATGACAAGGGAACTTAAGTGCAAGGATGGCTGGAGGTCATACCAACAGTTGATATTCAGGGTATCTTCACATCACAATCAGTGCACTGATAGGGATTGTGTTTTGCTCTGACAAGAAAACGTGACAGAACTGCCCTCTGTCTTGCAGTTTTTCTGTTTTTCTATGTGTGTGTACTTGTACCATTACCAATGTGGTCTACATACACAGAAAATCTCACACCTAACTCCACCTGGTTAATGAAGCTCCCACAACATATTTTACACCAAGGAGCGAGGCGCCAATCATTCAGCTCACTGTTTACTCTTTTTTTTTTTTTTTTTTTTCCAACAATCAGTATTATTTATCAGTGTGTTTACAGTCCTGACGTCTGGAACAGGAGAGCCAGCGAAGCTGCCGCGTATCCCATTTCATGGACAAAAGAGGATCCGCGGACGGAAAAGGGATTTCAACTCTAGAACAGCATTTCTGTGTAAATCAACCACTTACAGTCAAACGTAGAGATGTTCAGGGACAATCTCTCTCTCTGTCTCTCTCTGTCTCTCTCTCTGTCTCTCTCTCTCTCTCTGGTGGTCATTATACTGGTCTCTCACTCTGTCCAGGAAAGCTGCAAGCAGCAAGACTCAGCTGGCAGGCCAAGCCGACGCCAACCAGCTGCAGAAGGGCTTGATGCAGTCGTGCAGGTGTGCTTGTGTCAACTGTGTGAATGGATTGTGTATGTTAAGTGTGCAGCTGCGTGTGAAGTTTGACTCTGTGTGTGTGTGTGTGTGTGTATGTGAGAGAGAAAGGGAGAGAGAGAGAGAGAGAGAGAGAGAGTGTTTGTGTGTGTGTGGCTTTTGCAAGTGATGTATCCCAACAGGGACTAAGAGGAGATATAGTATGTAACTAGGACAGTGCTGACAGACATGCTGCTACCTGAATAAAAGCAAATGAGTGAAACAGCCGGGTTGTTTCCGTCTTTTATCACATACATATATCTTCATGAACATACAAGAAGCCTGTGAACATTAACATGAAAAATGTCATGTCTCCATGGCATCAGTCAAAATGTTGCTCCTGACTTAAGAGAGGGAATGTAGTCGAGGCTAAAGCCAAGCACCCTGCAGAAGAGCTCCATGTCACCAAGTCATGCAATCTCATCTTCAATGTTAACATTTTGTTTTTCTTCAAACAAGTAAAAAATCTACCAGTGGGATGAGATAATCCAATTTATACAAGCTTCTGATCAAGCAGTCTGATTGGTCGAGAGCCGTGTGTTGTTATTTACTGTAATGTCACAGAATCCACATCACTTTATCTGTATTATTGTGCTACAGCAGCCGTTAAAGTAACAGCTGATTCTGCTCCTGTTAAGCTAGCTAACAACTGACTGCAGCGACCTGAAACAACATCGTCCATGTTGCTGGCAATGGATACCTTTCCAAAGGTAACTATTGGTTTGGATTAGGAGTCTGAAGAAGAAAACAAAAATGAGGCAAATGTTACTGTACATAAGGTTACTGATTAAACTCATCACATAGTGTCTCAGGAGATGAGTTGAACACACTGAGGAAGAAATGAATAACTACATGACAGGCGGCAAGGCGCTCCACTTTTTTAACAGTTGGCTCGACATAGTAACTAATGGAAAGTTGCGTGTCGTCTGCATACAGTCCACCACTCACATTGGATGCTGTTGCTGAAAAAGTTTGAGGTGGGGGAACTAGCCTTTTTGGCGGAGCTTCATTTCAATATTGTTCCTACAAAATCTCAACTTTTGCAAGAGCACTTGAGGCCTGTGTGCTATAATAAATAACATCACAGCTGAGATTTGGCCGCAGGCATGAGCTGAGGGAGAGGGCTGGAGAGGATCACAGCTGTGATGTTATTCACTTTAGCACAGAGGCATCAAGTGCTCTATTTCTTAATTGTGTCTAACGCTAATCAAGAATCAAGTGTCATTTTCTTGATCCTAGTGAAGTAATCTGCTTTTTTGCCTTATTTCATTCAGCATTGTCAACACAACAAGTGAAACACCACTGGAAACGACTTGGGTTATCTCAGCCCAGTGGCAGATTTTTCTTTTACCCTGTGAACCAGTCTCAGCCCCCCCACATTTTTCTTTGCAGGAGAAGAGTTAAACACCCTTTTCAGCTGACAAAATGTGTTGTACAAATTCAGCTTGATGGTTGCTTGCCTCATGATTATCAGTGACTGGAGGTCATACTCTACCCTCATTTTTATTTACCACCACACCAGTGATCCAAAGGTGATGCTTATCTTCTAGGCCTGATTATATAATGTCAGCATTGTGCAGATATTTCAGAATGAAAGGACAGTGGGCTGACCTAACTCCAAATGAAATTAGAGCAGGGAGAGTGAAGCACCCAGTTTCTCTCTTCCCTGGTGTCAAACTGTCCCCAGTAGAGCCATTCCTTAACTTCCTTCTAATGAAGGTCCCAGGACATCATTTCTCTTATCGGATAGGCTATTAAAAGTTTTAGAGGAGCTGCTCATTAATTCAATTTAAAATTTAATGCATGAATTTCAGCTGAGGTTTTAGATAATAAATTCTGAGAATTGGAGAAAGTTAGCCTCGCAGTGATGTACTGTAGCCTGGTACCAAATGGGCCCAAAAGTCCTTTGGCATTGCAGTAACGCCTACAGTTCATTTTCTTTGATTAGAACCAGAGTGGAAAAGTTTACTTTGTTGGGTTTTTGTATTTAGTTCATTTAAGTTCACGGTGCCCAATTACCAGTAAACCAAGGCTTGTACCTGTCAAAGGTCCCAACAAATCTGCTCCCACTCCTTGTACCTTGAGTTAAGCAAGATGGATGTGTGTGCTTGTCTACTCTGGTGTTCAGACCAGTTAAGAACACATGAATAAATAGCTTAAAGGGACAGTTCACCAATTTTGAAAAATCCTATTATCTCACTTCCCCCAGTTCCCCCCAGTGGTGCTATCTTCCTCTCATTGTTACTGAGTGCTGGATACTGGCTGGATGCTCCAAATGCTAACTGTTAGCCTCCTGCCATTGAGCTGAACCCCCCATCCCCCACTCCCGCTAACTCTCTCAAAATAACACCTTAATCAATTCAAATTGTTAAGATCAACAAAGTGTAATTTTGATTTGTAGCAGATTTACAGCCTGAAGTGACATTTTAAAAAATAGTAATTGTTGAGCTACAGTAGTTTTATGTAGGTAGGTGAAATATGATAGAGGGGATAGATGGGAGCAGAGGATTTTTGTACTCTGGTGGAAGTTATTTTTGTCCTCCAATATGTGTACATGTGTTCAATGACTAAAACAAATGATCTCAAACTCAAGCAATCTACTCCTGTCTCTGTGGTGGCTGCTGCTGCTCTGCTGCAGAGTGATACAGCAAATGCAGAAGTTTGTGGATCTTTAGGCTTTCCAAGTATTCTTAACTATTGGCTCTCAGACATCAACATCTGCTTGTTGTGCTGATGAAACCTTGTGCTTCAGGATTGTTTCATGTAGTCGGTTCAAATTAAACTCAAATGCACCACAGTGCTTGGCATTAAGTCCTAATTGGCCAGACAAACATGCTTCATGTGAACATACCCTATAAGTAGAGGGTTTTTGGTTGAAACAGTTGACATTTTCAATCAAATGCGAGGTGACATGAAAGTCAGAAGGTAGCAGTGTGTTTTGCTTTGTGACATTCACCTGCACCATAATGATTACAAGAGGGCGCACACAAAGCTGGTGACATTTGTAGAACCCTTCCATATGGCCACAATGTATTTGGACAAGCTTGGCGTTCCTGCTCAGTGTCCTCAGGCTGGATTATGCTGGTCTGAGGAGCATCTGAGGAAAAATCACCGGGCAGAAGGCAGACAGAGGCAAGACACTGAGGGAGGGAGAATGAGCTGCATCCCACAGCCCATGTGTCATGTGAACTTTATTTGTAGAGATGACTGACACTGGGGCTCTGTGTCTCTCATATATATACTGAGAAAAGCTGGCATCTTTATTGTGCTATCTGTATTCTCTAGGCTCTGTTTATTAGAGCTGTAAAAGTCTGGTGGAGGTGCAATGTTGACAAAAATCCACGGTCGTTGAGAAACCAGACACCTTAAATCTGAAAGAGGTCGTCTTCCACGGTATCATTTGGAAATCATGACACAGAAACAAAAACAAAATCTAATCATGGTAAAACTCAGTGGTACAAAAGCTTGACCTTATATAAACGTGTTTACTATACCCACTGATGACAGCACAAAGTCTGTTAATGAAAAATGACATATTTTAGCGCAACATTTCTTTAAATGCCACAAAATATGAGGGTTCAATCTGCACCTTTTACAAAATGCATCAAATAGTCTTCGGTGTGGTGGTTAAGAGCATCCCACGCCCTCACTGCAATTTTAATGTCAGGATTCAGTAAAACTTTAAATTAAGCATTTTTGGTTGCAGGAATCTGAAAAAAAAAAAAAAAAACACCAAAACTGCTGCATCCCAGTGGTGGTAAACACGTCGTGGCAAAAGAGGTGTTGTAGGTGCTCCTGGTTGTGGTCCAGCCATTATCCTGGCTCTCCAGGATAATGGCTGGAATTTTCCTCAGCAGTAATGCAGGGGTGTTATACACCCAGTGTTAGAGTGTGTGTATGTGAAGTGATTAGTGATGCGGCACTGCGCTCCCTCCCTGTTGTTTGTTTCCTTATCAGAGGCTCTCTGAGCACTGGGACTCTCGCTGGCTTTGTGGAAGTCCCTCTCTGTGAGGCGGCAGCAGGGTTATTACCTTGTTTGAATAACAGCAAGGGGCTGCAGCTTTGAGGTTTTTTCCGGCTCAGCCATGATTCTTTGGGCCACAGGAGGGAGAGGAGGCAGCAATGGATGGAGGGGAGGAAGAGAAACATGGAGGTTCTCAATAACTAGGCCTCCATTTATTGTTGACCAGTTATGATGCACCAAATTATTAAAGGGGAATAGAAATGGGAAAATCTATCAAACTAGAAAGCACTCAGTGAAGTGCATACTTTCACAAACACCATGTAATTGTCAAGCCATATCAGGTTCACATGTTGGATAGTCACCAAAGGTTAATAACGCCTAGCACCATGCCCTGCTTTGGCCAGTCACTGTGAAAAGCGAACCAGTTCCTTCTTGCCACATGACCAACCTTCTGCAAAATTTTGTGCAAATTCATTCATCGATATCACAGAGATATCCTGCTTTTAAACAGACAGGCAAATTAAATGGGCCAAAAACCTCACCCCTGTCCAGCTCCACCCTCACAGGTCACAACTGTCTGCACTGGGTTGAAGGCAGAGCTTTATAGACACTTTTTAGAGAAAACAGTGATGGAACTGTTGAGTAAATAATAATATAGACTTGGCCTCAGCCAGACTGCTGGTTCCACTGCACAGCACTTCAAAAGTGTTTTTGGAATTTTTGTAAATCTGTTTGTATATCTGTCCACCATGACATCTAGAAATTACTTAAGTGCTGTTACCCCCATAGATACATCTGCTTCATGGATGGAACACGATGACTTGATACATTCGAATATCACCTGTTGTTTCTAAGGGCCCTTTCACACTCACCTTGTTTGACCCGGACTTTTGGACACTTCCGTTTGATCTGAACCGAAATTCCAGGTGTGAAACCTCCCCGGGACCACAGCCCAGACCAACAGCTGAAACTTGATCTAATGAAAGTAGGGGGCCTGGGTCTGGATCAAACTGAGCCATAGTTCAGTTTGTTTCTAGAGTCAAAACAGTTGTGGTTGGTTTGGATTTTCAGACCAATTACACCAAGTTTTGGGAGGCTATCATCAGAATTGTGAGAAAAAGGAAAAATGAGTCATAATCAACTAGAAAATTATGCAGACACTTTCCAAATATCATGACAGAGATGATGGAAGAGTGTGTGAAGCTGCTGCTGCTGCTAATGCCATAATGATATCATTATAGTGGCAACGAAATTAATCTGTTCATTCATTTTTCTCTATTAACTCCAACATTGATAGAAGGCCACACCAGCTAAACTGACAACACGACGACGTCAGGCGTACACCCGTCTGCAAACCGACCAATGTGGTGACCAGTGATGGGAGACACAGCCCACGGAGTGATGATGACAGGACGGAGCTATGGCATGCAGACTTCTTTGGAACGCTCACATAATTGCAATGTGACACCAAAACTAACTGGATCAAATCTATGCAACGTAACAAAAACATGAACCTTGGTTTTGACTTTCAGGTGTGAAAAGGCCTGAACATGTATTATTTCTTTTCTTTAGCGTCTGGTGGGGTTGTATGACAGTTAGTTGGGACATTAGAATATCACATGTTTCTAAGATGTATAAATTTGCATTGGGATTCTATGGCCATCACATGTTTCTAAGATGTATAAATTTGCATTGGGATTCTATGGCCATTTGTTGGTACACTGGAATATTTTCAAGTACATTTCTATGTTTCTATTCTGATTTCGTCCTCTCTACAGTCTATTTCTTCCCGTCTCGTCCTGCCCTTCTTCTTTTCACGTTTTTTACATTACTCTATAGGGGAGAGTGGGGTAAGCAGTGCCAATTTTTACTTAAAGTGCCTTTAAAGTGAGGGGATTACAGTAATGCCTCCAACTAAAATATGCACATATAGTTTAGGATGTTGTGCATCCCTGGGAACAATCACTTTGGATCTTATATAAACTGTTTGAGAAATATAGCTTTCAAAAAAAAAGTGGTTTTGTGGCACAACTTGCCCCCGGTGCGGGGTAAATTGTGCCATTAGGGAGAATACACTGGGGTAAATTGTGCCATTGATAATTGAAGTAAAACAGATCATTTTAATCTCACAAATGATAATGCTATATAAAAGCAAAGCAAATTCAATACAAAATTATTTATTTAACATGTATTTATTATTTTAAAGATTTTTTTTTTATTTATTTAAAGATTATTTTAAAGATCACAGGCCACTTTTCTATAACAAGGCCTAGCGCCACATGAACACATACCCAGAACAAAATAAAACTTCCAAAATGAGCACCTGCAAATCATCTTCACCTGAATCTGAATAGTTTTAGTGATCAAAGGTAAGAAGACAATGTACAATAACAATAAAATACAATAAAGTAATATATAGTATATAATCACAAGTTGTGCCACTGGCACAACTTACCCCAGGCCCTTTGGCACAAATTACCCCAAGCCCACCATTTTGGAAAAAAGAATGCATCCCCCAGCTGTTTTGAGCTAACATCATGCTAACTGTATAGACTCATGGTGTAGCTTACTAAAGTACTAAAACCTGTGTGAACTGTTTTCAAAGTTTTCTATAATTGTTCAAACACAGCAATCAAAAAACCTTGATCATGGAAATTTTACTTTGGAGGGCAAAAAAAGGTTTTTTGAACTGAAATGTTCTTACCTCTCAAGCCATGTGTCTCCCTTCTTTGCAGGATGAGTGAAATGGATGCCTCTTCAAAAATATGTGGTCACATGACCAACTTCTTCTATGGTTTTCTAGATAACAGGGGTGGCACTACTTGCCCCTTGGCACAAATTACCCCACTCTCCCGTACACTTGTGAAGATAAAAGCTCCAACCATGGCATCACTGTATACTGTCAACCACACAGTTTCTACTGGAATTGTGGAATTGTGCATTTAATTGAAAATAGTATTTGCTGATGATTCTGTTTGGTTTAGATGCTGATTCTCTGAAAGAGTATTTTTGCTCCTGTTTTTCTCTGCACTTGAAGACAGAAGCACATTACCCTGAGTGACCTGGAAGTGTATTTTTCCAGCTGCATTTAATTTAGTGCCATACAGAACTGTATACAGAAGTTCCATACTACAGGTTTTAATATTTTGTGACATTTCAAACATTTGTCTACAATTCACTTGAGATGTTTGATGGAAACATCACCACAGTAGGTTCAATCAATGCTGGCTTGCAGCAGCATGTGTTAACTGGAGGGAGTGGTAGGTAAACTTCATCTGTCAACTTTTGATTTTTTTATGGTATTGATCTGTCTCTGAAGTCCAGGGGCGAATTCTGCGTGTGGCATGTCTGTGTGTTGAGATGCAGTCGAGACCTAATCCTCCTGTGTGTGTGTGTGTGTGTGTGTGTGTGTGTGTGTGTGTGTGTGTGTGTGTGTGTGTGTGTGTGTGTGTGTGTGTGTGTGTGTGCGCGTGCGTGTGTGTGTGTGTGTGTGTGTGTGCTGCGAGGCCCAATTAAAAGGGAATGTGTAATAAGAGCAAGTGCAGCGGTTTGAGTGCCACAGCCTGCCTCCTGTCTCGCTGACCGTGTTATTGCAGTCCAACTTGTTCACCAGGAAATTCACCAAGACACGGAACAACAAGACATTATCTGACCACAAAAAGGTTCCAATTAGTGTCAAACCCTTAACCTTCTGTGACTAAAGAAACTGGAAATTGTGTGGGGAGATGGAATGGAAGCCTTCAATGTTTAGCTCTCTCTCTCTTTCTGTGTGTGTGTGTGTGTGTGTGTGTGTGCATTGTGTGCCAGATCTTTATGTTGCCTTGGCAATAGAAAGCGTGTAATTATGAAAGTACCGTTGGATAGATAATTCATAACATGAATGAGAATGCAGTTCCCAGAAAAGGGCTTAGAGTGATGAATGCTTGAATAAAGGCAGCTCTTACATACATGATATAGAGCCAGGCCTTTTAGTGCTGCTTTCCATGCCCAAGGATGACGCAGTCACAGCAACTAACCTAATCAGGCCTTTAAGAATATTCTTGCTTATGCTGAATCCTCAGACTGTTCTGTATTTGATTTTTTATTTTCCTGTTAGGATCTATGTAGATGCTAAAATATTTGGTTACATCTATTCATTGCATAGTTACTTCAGCATTATACGAGCCCACATGGTGAAATATCATTAGTTGCACTGTGCTCCACTGAGCAATATCATCCCTCCATCTCCCCATTCACTTCCATTGTATGGCAAAACAGGTCTTAAAACGCCACTTTTAATGCAGAAAACAAACACAAACAATAAAAAAATTACTTTAATTTGCTCAAAAAATTGGAACCAGGACTTGCTGTTTATATTAGCATAAGCTGCTTTTTTTTTTGCATTTTGTTTCTCTGCTAAAGGTGTTATTCTGGAGTTGTTTTGCTGCACTGTGGAAGTGAATGGAGAGATAGAAATCCAGTATTGTGGATTAGCAGCCCTGGGGAGCACAGACAACTGATGAGGATATTTCACCACCATGTGGACTCATATCACTCCCAGGGAACTATAAACCCCAACACTCTACACAAACTGATCTAAAGATCAATTTTACTTTAAGCCCTATTAACACAAGTGTGATGCGTGGATGAGGGTTTGACCAATCTGTTATACCTTTTATGTGAAAAGTGGATATCAATGAGTCTATGAGTCCTGCTGATCTGATTTAAGATCATATCATTTCCTCAGTAGGTTCATGGGTGTCGATCTTTAAAGCCTGCAGTGGGAGCTGCCTCCTCCTGCTTCAAGGTGATGCCAACCCACCAACAAGAATTTCATTAGTCTGGCTGTCCTGAGAGGGTTTTAGTTTCCCATGATGGTTTAGATGCTGTTTTCCAGCCTGAGAAGAGTCACATTCTGAGAAGAGCAGAATAATTGGATATTTCTTAAAATTTTGGTATGAAAATGATGACATTTATATACACAGAATATCAGCACAGAATATCTATTATTGTGCAGGTTCAGTCTCAGTATCCAAATCTGCCCCAAAACCCATTTAGGTCAAACCCTATTGTGAACCTCCTGTACATATAGAATTATTTCCTAACCACTGCAATTCCTGGCTTAACTAGGACATTTGATGGAAATGACCATGTCTTGATTACAGCTATGTTAGGTCAAGATTTAAAAATCTTTACATATTCATTTAGCATGCAAAACTTGGTGCAAGTAAATTATCCACCTATGGAGTCCACTACTGCCTTCATTCTTCATGACAGGGGGAAGATAAAGAAGAAGAAGTGCTTCATTAACAAGGAAAAGAAAGTGGCTCAAGCTCAATCAGGTCATCTCTGAGGTTACCAAAGTATGGTAGGTGGTATATGCTGCAGTTTTTGCTTTACAAATTACGGACATGTCAGTTTCACACAAGATCAAAATCACCACAAATCTCCCCAGTCAAAGATCACTGGACATCCACGGGTAACATCAGTGCCACACAACAAGGGCATGCCTTTTTTTTTTTTTTATGCAAAAAAAGGAAGGTGTGTGTGTGTTTGGGTTTCATGACGAGCTGTGTGCACGGTGCTGCCTCTGCTCTGCTGTGCTGTCCATGAGGAAAGGCCTGCAAACGGTGATTGATTGCTTCAATCGGGGCGCTCCAGACAATCTCCATTAGGGCTCTACGTGAGGAGACTGTGCTCGGCCCTCTGGGAGGCAGCACCCAGCATCACGCCAGGTCTGCCTCTACCTACCTCCGTCACGGCCATCTGTAAACATTCGTCAGGCAAGAGGCCGGGAGGGTGGTCGTCTACGAGTGCCGGCGCTGAGCCCTCAGCTGCTCGCTTCAGAGCCGAGCTCCGATCTCCAGCATCAACCCCCCCTCCCCTCTGAATCCCCGCCCGGCTCGCCTCGCTGCTTCCATTCATCCTCTTCTTCTCAGCTCTCCTCCGGCGCTCCTCAGCCCGGCATCAGCTCCCTCCACCTTGACCTCAGGACCCACAGCTCTAGCCCACAGCTATTCCCATTACCCAACACTCTCGCCTTAATTAGCTGCAGTTGGGGATACTTCTGGTTTTGACTGACAACCTTGTAAGAGAAAGGTGACTGCCTCGTCCGGCACAGAAACGCCTCACATAATTTGCTCTGCTTCAACCTTTTCAAGACCTTTATGCATTGGTTGCATATTAAAAAAAAAAATCTAGGTGTTAAAAAAGTACTTCACCCATAATGCATAAATTTTTATATCAGGTACTCACCATATGCTGCATTTTGTCCCCAACAGAGGAAGTTTTATCTGCAGGCCTTCCTTCCTAAAATGTGGTCAAAGTTCTGTTTAAGAAGCTCACTCTTGTCATGCTGTACAAAGTCTGCTGTATCTATTCATACGCTCACTATCTCCCAGACAATTTCACTTGAATCTTGCGGCAAAGATCACTTCTGGAAAATTCTCTTATGCGCTGTCATGAAGCATGCATGAACAAGTGTGTCTGTCCAAGCTGCTTGTCTGGTGAAACACATGTGATGAATGTGAACTAGTTTGTAGGCTAATTTGATGTAATTCTGGAGTTGGTCCCTGATATCAATCCTGTCCCAATCTGTCATGTTCAAGCCTCAATTTCAACTTTTTGGGGTGGAAATTCTGTGACAACCAGTGACCTCACAGCAGAATGATATTCTCACAGGACAAAGATTATATTATTAGAAGGGCGAAATCTCTGAAAATATAGATAAATGGCACATTTGGTAAGTTTTACTCTCTGGATTCCATTCTGTAATTAGGGGTGCAAGATCACTACTGCTGTTCTTCTTCCTCTGCCTCCTCCTTTTCTTCTTCTGCTTCTGCTTCTTCCTCTTCCTCCCATGCTTTTTCAGGGTTCCCCAAATTCCTGTGAAGAACTTTTTTTTTTTTTTTTTTTTTTGGAAGCATAATAGAGGCCTATTCCAAACATGCACACAGCAACTGTGTCACCATCTAGTCAAGCTTGCAGTTTTCAAATGTTTGTATCTTTGCCTCTGATTGGCCTAGAAACTTGGGACTGGGCTCGTGTGATGCAGGTGTTCAGGCTCTACAAGTGTTTATTCAGTTCATGTGCACTGGATTGGTTTTCTGGCCATTTTGGGACTCATTACTTATGACTTGATACTTGATTCACATCATCTATGGACCTCACTGATGAATGATTTTGAAATACTGGAATTTCCAAAAACTGAGGAAATTATTGACATCAGAAGTCTTCTGATGGTACCATATTTTGACCACTAATTCCAATTGTCATCAAACTTGGAAAACATAGTGGTGCAACATTCAAGTCTTGCTATAAAGTCTGAAATGAAATGAAATGAAAAAAAAAACAAACAAAAAAAACAATTATAAACTCAAAATCATTATTTCAGATATTGTAAATTCCAAATCAATGTAAAAAAGCAGACACAGCTGACTCAACATCTGTGTCATAAGAGGCAAAAACCTTCATGAATACATGACAGTAATGGTAATAATCATAGGTACAATACAATAAAATTTTAATATTTGCTAGGCTTGCTATGTACTAACATAATGCTTGGCATATAATTACCTGCATTATCCTCTTAAATTAATATGCTGCTTATCATACAGTAGCGTAACAGATTCATAGTGGATTTTAAAGTCATGCTGTTGAGTAGCTATCAACAGCTAAGATTAGCTTATTGTTTACCCGTCAGCCTTTTGAAGGTGTGTTTAGTGTTAGTTTAGAGGCCAGAATAAGATGCTGGACTTAGATCCACAGCAGGAGAGAGGGGCCCCGAGCTCTCTGCACGACATGGGTAATCAAGAGCCGGCACCTCTCTTTTATTGTGATATTTGAACTAAATATGTTGTAGCGTTAGTGTTGTAATGCTTGTTGAGTTGATGTACAAACAGCCTTTCTTTGACCTGCGATTACAAATCAGAAATTTTCCACACCACTGCACTGACCATCCTGAAGGGGGCCCCCTGGGACATTTGCACATGGGCCCCTCAGAGGACAACAGCCAGCGGAGCTTTACGAGCTGTATTTGTAAAGCACATTTGTGCAGTGTTGTATTAATGTAAGTAAGCACGTCTGTCTTTCACCCTGTGCATGCTCTGCAATGCCCTAGTTTACTGTCAGCTGCTCTGAATAGCATTGCAGTGCGCTGACTGTCCCAGCACCTCTTCATTAGGGCCGCAATCAGCCTCCCAACTGTTCTTCATTAAACTCAAGATATTCTGGCTGGAGCCAGAAAGAAAATTGCCAATCTAAAAACTGTTTATTTCAACTTCACAATAAATTTGTGTAATTTATGTCCATGTGAAACTTCAAAATCTTCTGTCGTGCAGTTTCAGTGATCACCACAGCCTGCTTATTATGTTAAAATGGCTTCCTGAAGAGCCTGTTGTGAGCCTGGTTTAAGGCAATTTACCAGCAGACACAACACTAACTAAATAAATATGAACTGATATTTTATTATATTGAGCTAATTTATTGCTCCAATGACTCACAATTGCTTTAAGCCTGAACACTAAAACCACTGGCTAAATACTGTACTTCAATTTAATATCAAATCACTCCCATCAACCCTCAGTAGGCTTTGCCTTCTTAGTCAAACTCTTACTTCCATTATATAAAGACACATGCTTTACTGGAGCTGCAAAAAAAGAAAAATGGATTTTTTTGGCTGTGTGTGTGTGTGGTTATATAATATAGTAGAAATACGCAGTCAATTCATTGTTATAATGGCCTAAAAGCCTGAACACAGGTCTTTTTGATTATTTGAAGCATGTGTTTCTCCTGCTGAGACTGATTCAATATGCATCTCAGAATCAACTTAATGAATGTAATATATATTTTAAGCACCCACCAAATCAATATGATTGGATTCAGCACTGTGTCAGTGCAATATGTCTGTGATATGATGCAAGTCACTTGTGCTAACAGGTATACCTTACTTTTACTGCAGTTTGGTCACTGGTTTCTAGAAGGAATCTTCATGAATCAATCAAAGATGTACATGAAAATGGTCTCTGACAAAATAACGAGTAGAGGAGCACAGAAAAGTTGGTTGTCTCTGAGAGAGGCCATGATCATGACCTGAGGCCTCACTGGGCTGACAGGACTGGCAGAGACGAGCTTATGTAGCCAACTCATAAGGAGGGAAATGCATGGAGTAAATGACATTATGAGATGCTGACACAGAGATAAGATATGGCTGTCATATCAGGATTTTCTATCAGCCCCATCAGCCCCATCCAGGCTGTTTGAATCAATGCAGCTCTTTTGAATCAGTGAATTGTTCCACCCTGCCTGCTGTATTGGTGATGCTGGCCTGCCAGCTGAGAGGCTGCACTGTGCTGTGTGAGGGTGGCTTGGTCAGCACTTATAGCTGAGTGACCATCTCCAGATATGCTAAATATGCTAAGACATGAATGGCATCTAACGCCCTCATATGTACATATAGCAGTGCATAATCCACTGAGGGGATACTTCACCTGTTTTGGAAAATTTGGCATTATTTCACTCTCCCCTAGCTGCTGTCCCACAAAACGAGTATCCCTTTAATTGTTCCATAACAGTAAAGCTATGTTGCACCACAGATTGTAGTCCTGTGCTTTCTGAAAAAATTCAGCCCACATTTTAGTGGCGCTGGGTGGGTGTAGAAGCTCCTGCGGCTGTTGAGCTGCTGCAAGAGGAACTGTGCCTTTCTGCTTCAGTGAAGGGAGGACCGGTTCAAGGTGAACACCTCAGAGAAAAGAAAATCAGCCTCCATCTTCAGGCTTAGATGATTGGCAAGATCAATTATGTATTCATCCTCACAGGTGCATCCAGGCTGAAAGGAGAACAGACATGGAAGAATGAGCCCTGTGAAAAATCAAAAGCTCTTCTCCAGGTACGGCTCCGTCTCCATGCAGGCTTTGTCAGCAGCCGTCTGCTGCACTGCACACTGGATCGTGGACATTCTGAGGAAGTCCATATGAATGCAACTGGATTTTTTTTTTTTTTTTTTTGTCTAATTCTACTCGATGAAAATGTGAATATGGCTCCAGCCTTGCTGCTATTTTGGCCTGATGACTGTCATTCTTACATAGACCAGAAATGGTTTTCTCTGTGAACAGCCTATTGCAAATAACAGTCTGTAAAATGTCCTTAAAGACATCTTGAACATCTCAAAAAATGCACTTTCAACTATGGCATTATTTACCATAACAAACAGTCCCTCAGATGATCAGCATACACTACTACAGTGTGTTCATTTCGGTACTGGCATGCTGACCATGCTGATCGAGCTAAACTGCTCCCTTAATTCTATTACTGGTAAGTATTAATTGTACAAATGAGATATAAATTTGCCCGTAATCACAAGTAATTACCCCGTCCTTCTCTTTCCAGAGTGTACAGGCTCCTGCACGCACACTGTTACTGGTCCACGGATAAATGCATCATAAACAGACGGCAGACTTCATCTGACTTAGAAATCTTTACTTGAGCTCCTACCTTTTTCCACACTTTTACATTTTAGATGTTATTTTTATTGAATTCTACTCACTAACCCCTCTGAACCTGAACTTAATCATAATCAGGCTTGCCTAAACATAACTGATAACTGATTTTTTTCATGTGACAATCAGGTGGAAATGCTCCGTCCAGTTTAGGCAAATTATGGCATGGTCCAATTTGTGATGCAGGAATGTAATCTTAACATAATTCACATTCACGACACACAGCCTGCATCTCAGACTTAATGCTCCATTTCATGGCATTTTAGAAGACTAGGTTGTTGTTCCAGACTGCTTGGCTGCAAGCAGAACTCTGACATTGATTCAAAATTGGCCCAGATGGTCGGCCCAAAGTCACTCCACCTGACAAAATTCTGTTGGCCAAACACCGGGCCATTGCCGGTTTGCTACCTGGTACCATCATTAAAGCAGCCTGGCTGTTTCAAGAAACATTTACACAGTGGGAACATGCCATGGAACAGCTCTCCAGCTGAGGAAATCACTACAGGAATATGGTATTTGTTATGATGCTGCCCGTGACATTCAGAGAGCATCATGGCAAGGGCACAAAGTGACATACAGCACAGACAGAGGAAGATAGTAGTGCTCCCTCTGAGAATGATACTTATGCAGCTCTGTTAGGGGGATCGTGAACATAAGTTTATCTTTTTTTCCCTGCAGCATGGCACTGAGAGGGACTCCAAGGAAGACAGAGGATAGGAGGAGGGGGTGGGGGCGGTAAGACTGAAAGATACAGCTACAGTAGACGACACTTGCTGGAAATCACTTGTCTACCAGCCTGGGCATCTGCTGCTGGGAGATAAAGCATCACTCTTCAAGACAGCCCATGATAATCAGCTCTCAGAATGGGTGGAACTGAAAAGAGATGGCCCGCTTTACGCAGGGTGTTCCCTGCAATCACAAAGCCTCACCGATTTCCCCAAGAAATTGATGCTATTATTTTTGTTTTTATTTATTTTTGTTAAGAAGAAATAACATCTGGTCTATTAAACTAAATATATAAAACAATACCAAAACAATGACTAAATATATAAAAGTCAAGAAATACAAATAAATACATAATTGTAATTGTAGTAATTGTATCCATATTCAGTTGAAAGATAAGCCCCTCTTGCACCACACTTAATCCCTATGAGCCCCAGGTCTGCTGCTGTATATCTGACCTCTGACCTTTCTAAGTAGGAGAGCAAAAGGCAAGCGGAAACACTGGTTTGTGACAGGGATATATAGAGGAACAGTGTTCCAGTTTATGAGGGAAATGTAGAAGCATAGATAAGAAACAAACAAATAAATAAAGAGCATGGTAAAACATTCCCTCTCAAAAGAAAGCAAAAAGACACCAAGTCAAGATGGCAGACAGAATGTAAAAGACACAGAAAAAAGAAACAAGAGCACCTCAGTGGCAGGAGGCTAACAGTTAGCATGAGGAGCATCCAGCCAGTATCCAGCACTCAGTAACAATGAGAGGAAGATAGCACCACTACTGTGACATCATATCACATGAACTATTCCAACCAATTATGATTGGAAAGCCAACCATATCAAAACTTTTTTTTTTTTTGGTGATCACTGGATCACTGAATTTAGAAGTTAAAACATGTTTTAGACAAAATAAAGACCTAAAATGTCAGAACGTCTGATCATAAATGGACCTTAATGTGTCTTTAAGTTTATTTCTGACGTGTAGTTCAAAGGTCATGGGCCATAATGTAAAGCTGGATGTTGTAGTACCACCATCTGGCCAGCTGGTGTAATTTTATGGTTGCTGGTAAGTGGAGCGGGTCACATTTTGAACCTATTTGGCAAGTTCAAGTCACAAGCACTCAGTGTTTGAACCCTAAATTAAAATAACGTTATTGCAGGAAATTAAATCATTGAAAAGGTTAGTGAGAGGACTGCACGTATGTGTGTGTGTGTGTGTGTGAGTGTGAGTGTGAGAGTGTGTGTTAGCAGGTGACATGTGAAGCAGTGTGATTGATCAGAGGGTGCTGATGGTCAGATTCTGCTTCAGAAGGAGTATGCAGATCACATTCTGGTTGCTGATAGCAGCTTTTTATCCTCTCGCAGGGTTTGTGGGAGTGTGCTCCTCTTTGCAGAGTGTGTTTTGGTGGATTCAGAAAAGCCCAGGCCAGTATGACCAGTGCTGCTGCAAGAAAAAAACAGGCTATGATTTCCAGCTGATGAGCGGAAAGCAAGCAACCACCAAAAATGAACAAAATCATTTCATTTTATTTATTTATTTATTTATTTTTTTTTTTTTTAATGGAAAATTGAACATAGGCTGGAGTGTTGGTTTGTATAGTTACCTGGGTACATAACAGTGAAATATCCTCATCAGCAGATTCTACCAACAACAACTCCAGGTACACATTTTCTGAGGAAATAAACACTACTAAATGGAAGCAGCTTCCTGCCGGATCTACTTTCCGGTTCAAATAGAAACATAACAAGAAGAGAGCCCTTTCTTTTCTTCAAAAATGGGTACCGGGACATTTTATTTATTTATTTATTTATTTTGTATTTGCATAATCCACTTTACTCATGTTCATTTATGCAGTATAAGTGTTATTTTGGGAGCTGCTTTATGGAAGTAAATGGAGATATAAATGCAGTGCTGTGGATGAGCAGCGCAGGGGAGCAGCTAATGAGGAGATTTCACCACCATGAAGACTCATGTCATGCCCAGGGAACTATACAACACAACGCTCAAAGTTTAATTGTGCTTTAAAACATTCTCTCTCTGTAAATAAAAGTGCAGCTAATTTGAGTTTCTGTAGGCCTCCTGTCCACTGCATGGACCCCTGGCAGTGTCCATGCTCCTGTATTCAGAAATGTGTTTCCCAATTTCATTACATTATCTGCTTTTTGGCATTCCCGGTAGATGTGGTGATTGATGTTTTTTAGGGCTTTCTGTGTATTAGAGAAAAGTCATTAAGCACTTAAACCTGCTGTCTTATGGAAAAATATGGGATTTTTGGACTGAGTGACTTTCAGTGGGGGAGACAAAAATGAAATATTTCAGTATGAGATGAGATACCAGGGCATGTCCTTGGTTTATGCCTCTCCACACCATTTGTCTGCTAAAAAGGTGCTCAGTTCAGTCAAGGATGAGTGAATATTTGAGAAAAAAGAAAAGGACGATGTATGAATAAATATTTGCAAAAAGGAAGCGAATGCACAGTTCTTTTATGTGCAGCTATTAAAAAAAAAAAAGCTATTTTCCTCTGGCTTCCCCACATGTTCAGACAACACGTGTGTTCTTCAGCAGTATCTCAATTAAAGGTGCACTACGCAAAACTGAATGTAATGAAATGAAATGAGGACTGTTACACTCAACTGACAAAAAATATGTAAAGCCACATAATTTATCAGGGAGTTAGGCTGATGACAAGAGCCACATGGACTCAATCAGATTTAGTGTTTATTCCAGGTGTTTTTGTCAGTGGTCAGCGTGGATCTGAGAAGCACGTTGACTCAACCACTGTATGACATGCTAATTCCAGATTTTTTTTTATTATTATTTCCTGTATCTCACTATGAAAAACCAAACTGAGGAGCCAATACCTCATCATCTGGCCATGAAATGACGAATACCGAAGCACAGTTTCCTGGGTAATAAGCTTTGTAGCGGTGATGGTTGCAATTAAATTCTTATGAAAGCATGAACAAGAAATCTGACATCGAGCCAGCATCACTGATCTCTGATTTCTCCGTCTCTCTGATCTCTGATTTCTTTCAAAAACATGAAGGAAAATGTGAAGAGCAAAATAGCAAGGAATGACCCAAAAATAAGCAAGAGACAAAAAATGAAAGAAGAACAAAATATACAACAAGATTACCACACAATCACTGACATTTTTTAAATTACTAGATAATTACAATGAGAAATACAAATCTAATCCAGCATCACTGATGTGACCATGAATTATATCATTTTAACGTAATTATAAATATAGCTTTCTTGTAATAAAGAAAAAATGGTGTAAAAATTGTAATTTTATAGTACTTTCTTGCCAATGTTATGGTCATTCTTGATTTACTCATCAGCTTTTTCCATATTCTTAACTCGATTCAATTGAATTTGATGGGGGAGAATGTGAAAGTAGCAAATCCCCCTCCCACCCCCCACCCCCCTGACAAAAAAAATGAACAGAATATTGATTTATAAAAAGAAAAAACAGCCAGTATCCAGCACTCAGTAACAATGAGAGGAAGATAGCACCACTACTGTCCTACATAATAGCTTGTGAAATAATATCACATTTGTCAAAATGGGGAAACTATCCCTTTAAATCACCCTTCCTGTTAAAGAAGCTGTCTGTGAGTGAGACAGTGTCATGGCTTCCCTGATTACTGAGGGAACAGTAGCGCCAAGTCCTACATCACAGGCTGGAGTTACCAGGCAGCCGTTAATCACCACCAGCAATTTTAAGGCAATGAAAAAGAGATAAGTAGCTCAAAATGCAGAATTATTTGAGCACAGACTAAATACGCTGCAGTCCACGATTTTATTCTGAGCCAATAGAGGAACATACATAAATCTGACTGAACACCAATGTGGGGAGGCTGACTGAGAATATCTCAGTTCAGGGATGAGTGACTAGTTTTCCCTATAGAGAAAGAGGGAAACTGATTATGCACACCCATCATGCAATGGGATGTTGGGCACAGAGCTGATGGATGTCCCAGAGAGGAGGGACACATCCATGGCCTCCTCCCCATCCTCTCCTGCATCCCCCTCTGCCTCATTCTCCCTGTTCTACTAACACTGTCGCCAAAATAAAATGTTGCCTTTTTATGTTTCTGCCACTCAACAAGTACATTAAAATGTCAATGTTTCTGAACCAAAAAGATGATGCATATCAACATTTAGACTTCAGTGTAATGCAGCGAGTTGTAAGGTTAGGAAAAGGTCATGGTTATGGTTAGTACAATGCTTATCATCATGGTTAAGGCTCGGAAAAGGTCATGATTAAAGGTAAGAAAAAAGTTCATCTTCCTTTACCTGTGATCATCATGTGAAAAGGTTAATGTTCAGGTGACTAAATCATTTGATCATTCAATCATCAATTGTTTAGTCATCTAAAAAAAAAAGGTTACAGAGGTATTGTGGTCAGGTGGAAGGGTCATGAAATGCAGACATGATTCTTAAGAAGACATTATGGGAGGGCTGTTATCGATAATGCCATGTCTAAGACCAAGCCCTTGATCGTGATCGACTACTGCATAGGAGACGTAGATGTGATACATTTTATAATAGGCCATTTTCCCACTAAATTTAGTACAGAGACTCAGGAAATGAAAAATATCATATTTAAGAACTGGGGCATTATTGAATCAGACCCTCTGCTTGGAGGGGTGTTGGCCACACCCTGGTTGTCATCCTCAGGATTTTCTGAACTTTTTAAAGGACCATTCCAGCGAGTTTGCATGTTTAACTTAATATCTACAAAATGCATATATAGTAAACACACTGTCCTATATGTGAGATGGGAATGATTCAGTCCAATATGGTAACATAGCTAGTCTCGTTTGTTTTCTCCACTGCTCATTCCTTTTCAGGGTCATAGGGGGCTGTGCTCTATCCCAGCATGCATTTGAACACCCCGGGCAGCTCAACAGTTCATCACATTGCTAACACAGACAGACACCGCTCCTACCTATGGGCAATTTAGAGTCTCCGGTCTACCTGGCTGATATGACAAAGATCAGCAGAACAGAGAAAGCATCCAAACTCCATGCAGACATCGTGAATTTAAGAGAGAAATAACATCACAGAGATCACTTGAGGTCAACCCAGGATGCTCAGATGACTCAGACTGTCCGAGTGAGGAAAACAGCATGACAGGATTACTGTTAGCTCACTGGACTCAGTACTGACGGTAGACACTGCCATCCTGTGTTCTCTGCTGTCCCTGCATGTTATGGATGTGCAGTGGATGATTTACTATGTTTGTCCCAGACCTTCTCCAAACTGCAGGGCCCCTCTTCATTGCCAAGAACAGCATCTGCAGGCGTAGAGGATAAACACACGATGTTAGGCTCGTTTTAAGCACCAGGCATAAAATTCTATGGTTATTATGCTGCTTTATTATGGCCTGTTAAATGTAGAGTGAGAATCACACTCACCATGTAAAAGCAGCAGTCTGTAGTCAGTCTGGACAACTCCTGGAGATATATATTTTGCATGATCCAGGATCTGCCACTGGCTTTTGTTTAGATACACTGGGAAACAGGATCCATTAATTTGAGTTGACCCTGAAAAAACTAAGGAGTTCTGTGCATGGATTAAGATTTTTTTTTTTTTTTTTTTTGAGGTGCTGAACAGTATTTTCTACTTAATTATCAAAACCAATACCTGAATTTGATGTTTGAGTTTCAAAACTCGGCTGACAGGGAAGGGGATTTTTGCATGGATTAAGAAATTTTGAGGTGCATTGATTCAATGTGAAGTGGAATTAAGGGGTCCAGGCTTGAAATGAAGACCTTGTTAAGGACTGCAGTGTGTTCAGGGGAACTAAAGAAGGTAATTTCTCATTCAAATTATTCTGTTTTTTTTATTATCATCACTGTCTGTAGAAATCATCATGAACTTAGCAGAATCTAAAATTCCCTCCATGCAGAGAGAGGTTTGTCAGCTGATTCCTGGGTCATGATCGGTTTCGCTGGGGATTAAGAAGTTACTTTCACATTGTAACAGTGGAAGAAATACAAATAGAACATCACTTCACTTTTCTGTACCTTCTGCCCCTCATTTGATTGACAGCCTTCTGCACCTGCAATCCAAACACAGGACTGACATTAGAATTCTAGACCTAAATCTGAAATCCTGTAGCTGCACCATTTCAAAGAAGCACATCATCACATCTCCTCTCTGAGGATACACAGGTGTTGAAGTCAAATGCCCAAGAGGAAGGGGGTGGCATGGACAACATTCTTCTCAAGATGGAGCTGCTCTGGATCCACAAACCGGGTTGAAGGGACTGAACAAGGAGTTTGATACTAGACCATACCTTTAAAACTGGACCATCATCTATTGTGTCCAAAAGAACATTTAATAAGATTTGAAGAAGAAATGGGAAAAAAAAAATGTTGGTAGAACTACAGATGGAAGAAAGTACTACCACTAGAAAAAAGACATATTGGTGGAGAAGAGATTGTGAAACAATATATTGAAAAGGCCAAAACATATTGAAATGATACTTTTAGTATTTTGGAATATGTAAATTTGTAATTTGTTTATTTGTCCCCTTATGGTTTGTACCTTCACAACATTTGGATATGTGGTGAAGGAACAAGGCTGAGTTTACCATGACACAAGCTTTGTTCAACCTTGCAGAACTTTATTTGATACTCTAGTGGAGATCCCAAGGTTTCCAAAGATACCAAATATGTTTGATTTGGAGTGTCTAAAATGTGTCTAAAATGATTAACAAGACATGTAGATCTTTTCTATTTGATGTGATGCTGCAGCCATATCACAATGACATCTTGCGTTTGAATATTTCACTCAGTATAAGTGTGATGGAGCATCAGAGAGGCAGCAACCAGCAGATACAAAATATGGATGTGTTCCATAATATAATACAAAAGAAAATATTTTATCTAACTTTGAAGCTACTGCTGTGCTGTGATTGCTCTTGGGGGAGATTTTGGTCCATGGATTTGGCCAGTAACTTTTGGGTTTCTGTAAAGCGCCTTGAGATATCTTTTGTTATGATTTGACGCTATACAAACAAAATTGGATTGAATTGAGTTGAATTAAAGGCTACTTTTAAAGCAAAATAAAAGTTTATGGTGTAAACTCAATGCATTTGTTCTTCCCCTGCAACTGAATTGCATTCTTATTCAAGTGTGTCATTTAGCAGCTTACAAAGTTGATTAATATGCAAATATGCAATGCAAAATGAGCAACTGCCTTTTTGTACTCATGTTATAAATTGCATGGCATGATTACAGTTTTCCCCCCACTCATTTCAGAGTTTGCTTGAAATCAGGTGAAGTCCCTGCATGTGCTCAGAGTAATCATGTGTCATATGGAACATAGCTCCTGAATGCTCACTGGTCTTTTTACAGCTTTGCAACATTTTTCTCTGCATGACAAATTAGAACTGAAGACTTAGATTTGGATTATTGGAGCCTTGTACATGAAATGTCAAAATGTGGCAAACAGCACCATCTAGTGGCAAAGGAATATACCTACTTCATCACCTCTCAATCAGAGCAAAGAAGCAAATGTTAAAAATTTGTTTCAGTTTATTTCATAACTCTTCTATAACAGGAATAAGAATAAGAGTTAAAAAAAAAATTAATTTGTGCTAATATTTAGTTTGGAATTTTATGGCTGTTTTCTTGTGATTTTTTATGCATGTATGTATGTATGTATGTAAGTATGTATGTATTTATTTAACTAAATTTCTTGCTAATTTGCCAATTACTTTGCCATTTATATTTTGTTAATATAAATCAAGTTGAAAATCAGGTTTCAAATGGTTAAAATGCTGCATTTAGATGTCTTTCACAAACATTTGGTAATTTTGTTTTTTTGTTTGCTAATGATCTGGTAATTTGCTGATAATTTTTTGAAATTAGACATTTTTCCAAATGTTACGATCATTTCTTGCTAATTTGCGCATCGCCTTTTTCCCCCTCATATTTTTGAAAGCAGTCATGTGACCCACCTGTACTGGTACCTGTATTGTATTACTTCTCAGTCAGAGCACAGAAGCAAATTTTTGTATTATTTGTTTCAGTTTATTTCATAACTCTTCTGCATATATTAACAATTTAACAAATAATATATGTTTTGTTGTTAAAAACACAATGTAACATTAAAGGGATGAGGTTTAACATGTGAAACACTTCAACCAGTTATACACAGAGAACAGCAGAAATTTGGCTTCCGACCAGTTTGGCAGCGTTTGTCTTGGGAGATGAAGTCAGTGAAGGTTCTTGAAGGACAGAGGCGGCTTCACAGGTGACTCACACTCACAGGCAGCAGACAACACTGACTTCTCACAGGGGAAACTACCTCGATCACTGCTGGCACAGCACAACATCCCCGGGTCAACATGAATGTAGGGCTGGATTCAATCAAAACCATGCACATTTTTTGTTGCTTTTTTTTTTTAACAGTTACACTTTGAGGCTATCTCTACAAACAGATATTTCAAATGTGGAAAATGCTGCGATGTGGATTTGATTGAAACAAGCACACTGTGTGCCACTGGTGTGTTGAATGATTTCCCTTGGCTCTGTTCCCACCTGGTACTAAAATGTGGCTTTGGTGATCTGAACGCAAGTGGACAGCTCTGAGGCTGTCCATTCCGTGTCTCCACGTGTCTCACCTTCACATTTGTGATCAGACCTCACTTTCCTGCTCTAGATGCAGATAAACATGTATCATTTGAGAGAGAGAGAGTCCTCCTTCCACACAAAAACTAAAAATCAAATAGCATTTCAGAGACAGCAGGCATTTACTGAAGACATATTTCACATCTGTTAAAGGCTCGAAACGATCATGTTCAGGCTCACATTATTGAATTATTCGAGCAGGTTTGAGAGGGCTCTCTGCTTAGGTGAATAAATCAACCTGTAATATTTCTCTGGTGTTCCTGTAGTAACTGCAACTTGCACATCCACACTGCCACCTATAATATTTCTGTAGTATTCTTATAGTAATTCTATTGTGTCTAGAGTTAGAAGTAATGTGCTTAATTGCGCTGGGACACAAAATTTAAGAAAAGCTGCCACTTCCAAATTTTATATGGAAAAAAAAAAACCCTGCATATTGTCAATACATATTTTAAAGACAAGCGGAAATTTCTCACATTATGTTTTAGGGGAGCTCATGTCTTCTTAAGGGGAGCTGAGCCTGTAGTTCCACCTTGCAGGTAGACAGTTTGTGTTTTTATTCATTAACCAGCTGCTTTATAGCAAACCTCCAATTCAGTTTGCTTTTAATCCATCATCTGACAGTTCAGCTGCACTGGGCAGAGTCAGGCAGGAGATTTTTTCTATAGGAAAAGTGATGGTCTGGCTGGTGTTGGGGCTCTGGGACTGGACCAGAGCTAAAGACAGAGGATGTCAGGTAAGTAAGTGGTCCTTGGGAAATTAATGCGTTTAATGCGTCCTGGGACACATGTCAATTTACACTTCGAAAATAGCGGATCAGGCTTCTGAGTGGCCTGAGAGATCCGATCTCAAGACGCATTAAGGACACATTGCTGCTGTTTCCACCTGAACTTAGAAGTGTCAGATGGTGATCAGATCACTCAGGATGGATTTTAATGCCAGGTGGAAACAGGGTCATAGTCTGACTGTGAGGATCAACCAGAGCGCATCTGCTGAACCTAGAGAGAAGTGTGTGAGGTATATGGAGAGAGAATGGAGGCTGTTTGTAGGAGGGATAAGGCTGGACATCTTCAGTCTACACAGTACAGGGATAGCAGCTTTAAGGGGACAGATAACACAAGTCACAACGGCAGAAACAGGACTGAAACAACAAACAGGAATTCTTATCCTCCATTCCAGCATTCATTCATTCATTCATTCATTCATTCGTTCATTAATTTACTCACTCACACACACACATGCCACTTAGTTCCTTGATATGTAGGTAGAAGTACAAAAGAACTCGACGTTCAGCAAGAACAGGCCACACAAAGGTTGAGAACACGAACTAGTTCAGAGTTCAGCCCCTGATGTACAAACCCAAATATCTCTCAGAGTCGTCGGCTTCATTTGAACCTTCTTCAAACCCAGGAGCTGTGGGTGGGCTTTTCTCTCTGCCTCTGAACCAAATTCACTTCATTTGTCAGTTTTTTTTTTGTTGTTGTTGTTGTTATTATTTTTGGGGAGAAGTTTTCAGCTTGTTTTAGTTTAATTAATTATTTAATCGATTGATTAATTAATTTAGGATTATCATTATTTTTATTTATTTATTTTTTATCATTTTATTTATTTTATAGTTTTCTTATAATTTTCTAGTAATTTTCTTGCAAAGTTTTAAAATTATCTTTTTTTTTTTAATTACAAATCACCCTTGATCCCATGTTTATTGAAAGAAATCAAGTGAATTTGTTCTGGTTTCAAAAACAGGGGAACGAACTTGATTTATCATTTAGAAAAAAGATAATAGTGAAGATAAACAATATTAATTTAAAAAAAAAAATAGCATCAGAAAATGACCAGAAAATGATCTGAAAATTGTAAATAAATAAATATATTAATTAATTAATCGGTCAATCGATTCATTAATTAAAAAAAAAAAGGCAAAAAAATAAAAAAATCAAATCAAATCAAATTCTCCTCAAAACTGAAAAATACAAAGAAATGAAGTAAATTTGGTCCAGTGTAAAAAAAATAAATAAAATTAAAAAAACAAACAAACAGAAAAATAGCTCAATTCCTCAATAAAATAAAATAAAAATTAAATTAAATAAAATTAAATACAGTCCCACTCACTGGCTCCCTGGGTTTCTTACACGGGTGGCGCGTGGTCTCGTCCACACACTGAGCGGGACAGACAGCGTCCTGGCTGCTCGCTGATGGACGGCGGTGTGTTTGTGCAGTAAATGTGAGAGGTTATGGCTTCGGCCCACATCAGGGCAGGAGGGCTTGTAGCTGCGGAAAGTGAATCTGACACATTGTCTTTTACAGGTTTCCTCTTCTTCTTGTGTGCTCAGATGAAGATGGAGTCATGTTTTTTTGCCATCTGTCTGAGACCAATATCATTTTAGAAAAATAGAAATCAGGAAAACATCATTACAAAAATTAACAAAAAGAGCAAAGTGATCCAAAGTCTACATCCACATGACAGCTTCACACTAATATCGACTGATATTGCACAGCGAGGGATTTTCTTCACTAACACAAGTTGTAGAAAGTGAAAACACAGAAGTTAGGACTTTGAAATGATCAAAAGTTGCATGTCCTGGTTCTGTTTCTTTCTTTCTTTTTTTTTTTAAATTTTTGTTTGCTTGTTTTTCCTCTGGAGAGTGAGAGAGAGTGAGAGAGCAGCACGATCCTCGGCCCTCCAGCATCAGGCAGATCCTCTGGCTAGTCAGATGGGGCTTCGCGAAATTAAAAAAAAAAAAAAAAAAAAAAGAAGAAGTAATAAAAGAATATTTCAACTGTTCCAAAATATCTTTGATGGACTTGGTTGAAGGCACAGATTTTTAAAAGGGTCGTTGTTGTAGATGATGATGTGACATGTCCTGGTTGGGGGGAGGGGTGGGTCGATTCTCCTGATGGTCAGAGGGCTGGGCTTTAACTCTCTGTGAACACAGAACAGGAAGGGAGAAGGAGAAAGGAGAGAAGGTACATCCTGTTAGAAAATACAAAAATCAAAATCAAAATTCAAATTCAGGTGTACAGTGAGCGTGTTAGTATTTTAACATACAGTCTGTCAAAACCCTTCAAGCCCACCGTGTTCCAGTCATTTCTTGCTAATTTGCTCATCACTTTTCGTCCAATATTTTAGAAAGAACTCAAAAGATTTCGCTCAGGTTTCAAAGTCACCATGACTGGCCCATAAGTGAGATAATGAAAACTTGATGACACCTCTGCAGCTAGGCTTGTCTGGGGGACTGGTGAAGTAATCTCCCTCTGGTGAGAGTATGCATAAAAATTTTAAGAATCTACACACCAAAGAATCAAAACCACAACTTGTGTTTACAAAAAGATCAGACAAACCAGCTGGCCACAAAAAAAACAAAAGAAAAAAAAAGAGAAAAAAAATCAGTATAGCCCTTTAAATCAAATAGAAGACACAGTTACTGGACTTGTATGTATCACATCATATATATAATTTGTCAAATATCTTATTTTGTGCCACCTAACTTAAAAGGTAACTAAACCACAATCACCCATTGAGTACAAAAAGTACTGACATCACCTAGGGCCAAAGATTAGGCACCATACTTTTCGCCATTAGAGGTCAGGCTTCACACAGGTTTGGGTTTAAGGTTCAATTTCTCTGTGTGGCTTTACAGCCAAGAAGCTGATTCTAAATTAAGAAAATTGAAACTAAGCTGGAAAAACAAATTTGAAATTCTAGTTTAATTTGTTAAGTTCAATTTGATCGCAATCAATTCCATGCAGCTGCATTAAATTTTCAGTTGTGCCTTACAAGTGAAATAAATGAAGCATGGCAAATTCAAATTTCTGCACAAATCTCTTTCCATACACAGCTCTTCATCTAACAAAATCAAACATTTTATCCACACTGTGTATTAGGGTGCACTGTATAATCAAAAGTGTCACACCATTTTAAGGTGGTGGGATGGGTGCTTATATTAGATGACGTAGCACCGCGCAGTGTGTTGTACTGCAGATAAAGATATAAAGATGCTCTGCAGCTGGCTAAAGCTATTTGCATTAAAAAAAAAAAAAAAAAAAAAAAAAAAAAAAACAGATTCAGATTTACTCCAAAAATATGTTTATATTTATCTGCCCTACTCTGTACAAATCCAGGAATTTCAAGTGGGAACATATGGGCAGATATTTCCCATGCTGTGTTTGAGCCTGAGCAAAGCGCTACTTTTTCCTCTCACAGCAACATCACTAATCATTTCGAACTCGAGAGAAACTAGAGTCATGAGATAAAGCCGGCCATGTGGCGCTGCAGGCTCAGCTAGGGCTCACTAATAATGACGACTTTCTCACAAGCAGCACCACTGACTCTTCTGAAAGGGACACACATCCGAGACCAACAAAGCGTTAATCCTGAGCGAGATAAATGTACATTGTAGTCGAGCAATGTACATTTATCTGAAAAGCAGACCTGTGAGCTGATGTACAGACAGACTCTGTACTCTGACTCTGTTGCTGGGATGTTCTGTCCCTTCATATCGATTGTGAAGACTGCAGCTGTTAAAAGGGCATCCTTGACTACAACAAAGTTGAGAACTAAGGTACAAAATGTCACAAGATAGGGTTTGTGACCAAAACTGTCCATTTACACCATTTGAAAGAGATGCCTAGGGGAATAAGGATGAACAGGGAAAGTGCTAGACCTATGAAAGGACAGACATTTCAATATTCCTTGTTGGTGGGGAGGGGGCACGAAGCAACAGAAAAAATCCCCTTCAGCCATTCCTGAGCAGACGTGGGTTGGGGTGGGGAGGTTATACTTATAATCTATTTACATGAAGTAACTCGTAAAAATTATAGGATTATTACTGCTAGCATCTACAAAACAGAGTATTTTGATATGAAAACCAGTCTTTATAATTAAACAATGTATCCATTATCAGAAATAAACATCTGATATTTGTGAAAGCCATCAAAAAGGCGGAAGTGTAACGAGCCACCACATGACACACACACACACACACACACACACACACACACACACAAAAGTCGGAATCAAAACAGGAAGGACTAATGAAGGGTGACACTCAATTCTCAAAACAACAGAACCTTGGAATCCCTTAGTAGTTCAAGACTATTTTAGCTCATCATAACCCAGTAATTAGGAGCATTTCACTCCATTGTTTCTGTTTTTGCGCAAATTTGATGTCAAAACATTAGATTGAAGGCAGGCATTTAAAAGTGTTCCATTAATCCTCTGGATTATCATTCTGGGCATGAGCCTGAGGTTTTCCCCTTCCTCAGCCTCATCTTTAACATCAGTAAACACAGTGGTGTACCCTCCCATTCCACACTGCATAGTCTGCCTTTAACTCACTGCACTGAAATAAAAATCATGTTGGACATTTTTTTAGTCATTTATGATATATCTACTAAAACATATACTGTATATACCTCAAAGTTATACCTCAAAGTTGCTGACCCAAAATTAGAGCCTCTATAAGACAATTTCTGACTGTAAATGAACACACTCCCTCCGCTATGGCAGACTCATGAGGTTTCAAGTCACGAGTCCCTAAATCCCTGCTAATGCCCCTAGATTGCAACACAGTAAAAATGGTATGTTGGTGGAGCTTGTTATCTTTATAGCCTGTCAGATACTGTGTAGGTGTGAGATGCATTTTTCAACAGCTATGGGACTCATAAGGAATTTTAGGCTTTGTTGTTTTAGGCCTACACGATGGCAGCAATTGTAATATCAAAAGTAAAATCCTGAATACTTAAATGCTCTAGATATTTTGGCATTCAAATGGTCAAATGCTACAAGTCAGGAGTCAGGTAACGTCTCATTTATTCCACTCCCCTCCCTCCTGTTGGTCAAGTTCCTGCCCTAACACTTGTTACTTGTCTTGCTGCTCTGTCATGTAGCTGATATAAATGACATCCACAAAACCACTGCAAGTACTGAAGGAGCAGATGGTGGAAGCAGCCAATCAGCAATAAACGTGTGTTTCTAATGCAGATTCCCCACTGAGCATGCTGGTGGTGCCAGAGGGAAGGTCAAACTGCCAGGCTTTATCCTCTAGCTGATGGGTAGGTAACCATGTGCCACGGAGAGCCAAGAGTCTGCAGGTTTTCATTTCCCTTTCAAGCAGAGAGGAGGCGCTAATCAGTGAAATTACCTGGCAGTTTTTGGTTGGAATGAAAACATGCAGACTCTTGGTTCTCCATGGCACATTGTTGCCTGCTAATATGGATGTTACCACCAAATTTGGTGGCGCTGCACCCAATATATTTTGAGATATACGTCTCTGGACCTAACCGTTAACTGACCAACTGACAAACCAACATGGTGATCTATAGTCTATCTATAATCACCATTTTTTTTTTACATTTAGCCTCAGTGTCCATTCTTATTTTTATAGCTTTCCTCTGTTGTTGTTATGACTTTCCTGCTCCACGATTGCTAGCCTTACCTTGATAGCCAAAACCATATATTATCACTGATCATGTCCATAATAGTACTCTTCTGCGACAAATTGTAAATGCCCCCAGTATCACGGAAAAGCCAATTTCAGGCAGTTAAAGGGGATTTAGGCATGTAAACAGAGACACATACAGAATGCCTCTGTTTACATGCCAGAATGTTAGCCAGGGGGGAAGTCCACCTCAAAAGCAGGAAGATAACGATTAGCTTTTGTAGTATTAAGTCAATATCCAGCACTAACGATGAGAGGAAGATAGTACCACTACTGTGCTACATAACAGCTTGGGGGGAAGTGAAATCTAATCACATTTTCAAAATGGGTGTACTATTCCTTTAAGTAGATTGTGCATGAGTAAGGTCTAGATCTCATTCATTTCTTACAGCATATTCACTGATTATCCCTTTAAGGAGTGCCATTTCCATGCATGCTGCCAGTCATCGCAGAGGGGACAGATAGTACTTTGGTCTGACTGGAGCAGATAGGGTGTAGGGCAAGTGGCAATTTCCATACCCAGGAGATGATTGAAAAGGTCAACATAGGAGATCTCCGAACACTGAGGACTGGTTGATTCGAGGGGAGGGGTGCAGTGGCCAAATGGCCAAATTCTTGTATAGTCTCTTTGTTTTGAAAGAGTGACAAGATAAAGTTTTCATTTATCTTCTGTGAAAGATTCAGAATTAAACCATGGGTTTAAGGAGCTTGTCTACAGAAGAAAACAAAATGTGGGGGCTACCAGAACCAGATAAGATGCAAGAAGTCGGTGGTGCAGGCAGTGGAGAGGTCATCATTGTTGGTTTGCTGTGAGGATTGTTTATAGCTGGTGGTTGGATTTCAAATGACGAAATTGGGGAGCATAACAGGTATCAGAGAGCAAGACGGAAACAGCTTTGGTTGTTAAGAGGGCCAGCTGATCAAGATAGGAGTGTGTGATGTTGTAGGTCAGTGGGTGTTAGTGATCCAGGGTGGGCAGTGGCAAACATTTTCTTAGTGAGGACAGCTGAGAAAGATGACAGAGAAATGGATTTGAGGTTGCAAACGGTTATTGTGCATTTTGTTCTTGGCATGCGGATAGGGGTGGGAATATCCATGTCAATGTCTGAAGATTCTCAGTCATCCAGGTCGTAGTATATCAAGAAGCACTAAAGCAACTTCTTGTTTATCTTGAAGACATTTCACCTCTCATACAAGAGGCTTCAACATGTCTTATGACTGGTGGGGAGTCCCAGGAATCTAAGGCCATGTCCACACTAAGCTGGATAAATCTGAATACACCAATACTATGTTGCCCTCCCAGCCACACTACACTGCAATAGTCCCCTAATGTGTACACGCCTATGCAACATCCACTCTGCAATGCAGAAACATTTGCTAGATCACATGACGATCTTATGTCATCATTTTCAGAAAGTTCAGTTTTCCCCACATGGAAAAGCCAGGCTGGTGTTTTCAGATCTACACACCTTGGAGAACTTTTTTGAAAAGCTTGCTGACTCAGTATGATGGAAGGTTAAAATGGAGGTGGGAAGAAATGTGCTTTCAAATGTACCTGGCTTAGTGTGGACATGGTTTAAACTTTTGACTATCTCTGCCCTGAGATGGTTGTTCTACCTTGACATAAATGGCCTCTGCTTGGGACTCCCCATCACTCATTAGAACTGAGGAAGCCTCTTGGATGAAAGGTGAAACACCCTCAAGCTAAAGTCCAGATGCTTTGACTTACTACTTTTTGATAGTCCATGACAATGGCAAGATGGTCAGATATAGCGAGATGGTTGTATCTTATAGTTGTACCTCATGAAGTTTAAGCGCTACACTGAAAGTAATGTAATTATATCCTGTTTTCATTTTCTAATATGAAAAGTTGCATTTTAGAGCTTTAAAGATCAGCAGAAAATCCAAACATTGGTATGAGTATCAGCCTTCAAGAATTGATGTTGGTCCAACCCTGGTGTGTGGTGTAGGTAGAGTGTAAGGATTCTGAGGATGGGTGGCTAGGAGGTTGGGTACTTGGGTGGGTGGGTGTTACAGGCTGGATAGCAGTGCTGCAAAAGCCAGGGTCTATGTGCCTCTGGTCCAGCTGCAGCATTAGAGCCCACCCCCACCTTTCCACATCTTCCTCGAAGTTAATCCAGCCCCAAAGCGGCAGATGGTGCCGCTTTGGGGCTGTGCCCTCAACAGCTCCTGTAGTTATGAATGATTGCATGGTCTTAGGCATTAAGTTGGATCAGTGTAATCCACTGCAACATATGCAGCAGCCTGCAGGGCCAAATCCACCATGCAGGAGAACTTTCTTCCCTGCTCCTCTTGTCCCCTCACTTTCTTTTTCTGGTCTTTCCAAGAATGTGAGCAGGTGTCAGCATCACCGAAAGATTCACCCATCAGCCCCTCATATGCTGCTGGAGATAAACATCAGCAGGCCATCTTGTGATAAGCAATAGTCCAATGATGATCTACCTTCTGGTTCTTTCTTCTGATCTAGCTTCTCATGATCTTGTGTGATGCCAAGCGCACGCAATGGTGGTTTTATGATAGGCTGTGGTTAAGAAGTTGAAGTGAAAATCCATCTCATAACAGGGTTTCATTCCAAATACATTTGATTCTAGAAAACTTGCATGCCAGATGACATTTTATTTCTAGAAAAAAAATATTATTGCAGTGGGGCATCCTGTGGCTCACTTGGCCAAAGTGCATACTATCAATGTCCGAGGTTCTAATACAGCCTTTTTTCTTATCATTAACTCTGATGACCCTGGTTTAGCTGTGGTTCTATTGTGAGTGAACTTTTAGCTTCTGTTTTTCTTACTCAGCCATGATCATAGAATTCCCAACTGCACCATAGCTAACTCTAACCTTTAACCTTACCAAGAATAAAAATTTCACCTTAACCATAACTTAGACAAAAGTTTTTTTGTTTTTTTGTTTTTTTTTTAGCTACCATGCCTTAACCCCAATCTTAACCAAAGCTATTTTACTTGCCTAAACCTAACTCTTAGAAACCTCTTGACATGACAAACAAGTGAAAATGGCCTTTCCAATTTATAGTGGATGAATGGAAACATTTGTGTCGTGTTGTATGTGTGGATGCTGAGTTGAAAAGGGATGTGGAACAAGGAGGATGAGGTGGAAGAGGAAGAGGAGGCCATAGTGGAGTTACTGATCTCCAAAATCTCTATTGGCAATTCTAATCATTCACCACTGAACTGGAATATGTACGTTCCTTTGTTAGCTGTGAATAATCTGCAGTTTATTTTGTCCCTATTCATTTCTAATGAGCCTACTCTCTTTTTTATTGTATTTAAAATTGCTGTTGGTGATTAATGACTGCCATGTATATCTAGCCTATGTTGCTGGACTTCTAACTTCTTCAAAAATTGTTAGCTCAATACAAAATTAAGATTTACAGAAACAAATAAGATGAAGAGTTGTGTTCCTCAGGCACAAAAGGCTTGTGTGACCAGACAGACCCTGAAGAAGACTGAGAATCAATATGTGTTGTCTACACAGTTGCCTTGCTCAGAGAATAAATTATTTTGCTTCATTCAAAGATGGAGTGCCTTAGTTTTTTCCATAATTGTGTGCATCACCTCAGACTTACACAGTTGACCTTTTATTGAAGCCCTGCTCCCCAGGCTGCTGTTACTAGGTTGGACAAAAAACTGCAGGAAGAAACGCTTCTCTATCCACTCCAGTTGAAAACAACATGATTTTCAGCTGCCTCATATTGATACTTAATGAGTCAATTCTTATTTTAACCTTGGTCATAGTAAAAAAGAACATCTCTGGTACGGTATACTGACTGGGTAAAACGTGTTATTTCCCAAAACTGGATATAAACATGTTAGCTGACTCACTCAGACTTACCTATAGCGTCTATCTGTGACCACTTCTGGAAAAATGGCTCACAAATGTCAGATAGATCTCCAACCGCTGCATGGATGACTGTACTATGGTGATAACAGAAACCTGGCTGCACCAAAACATCCTGGGCCTAGCCGTGGAGCTAGCGGGCCGTACCATATACAGGGCAGGTCGGACATCCGACTCCGGTAAGACAAGAGGAGGCAGTGTGTAAATCTATGTAAACAACTGCTGGTGTACGGACAACACAGTTATTGAGAGACACTGTTGCACAGATTTGAAGTTTTTAATGATCAAATGCAGACCTTTTTATCTACTGAGAGAGATTTCCGGCAGTCTTCATTACAGCAGTCTATGTTCACCCCCATGCCGATGCTAAGCTGGCTATGGACAAACTGCACGATGCTATCAGCAAGCAGCTGAACAAACATCCTGAGAGCATCTTCATCGTAGCAGGAGATTTTAATCACTCCAATCTAAAGACTGTTTTACCCAAGTTTACCCTAAGCACACCTTTTAACCATTTTGACGTGAAGTTCTGGAACAGTTTTGTTGTGGTTTCTCTGTGGTGCAGCTCGGAGCTCCGTGAAGATTAAACTATTTTTCTTCCAGCGAAAAAACATGTTGAACCCAGTCACGAGATGTTCCTTTTCACTAAGACAAAGTTTAAAATAATCACTGAATGAATTAAATATCGATACGAGGCAACTGAAAAATATGCTTATTCCACTGTAGTGAATGGAGGCGGAGGCTCTATCGTCCAACTCCTCAGATGGGGGAGTGGCTATGCAGTAGAAAAATCACTGGTTGGTCAGTCAGGGACCATTCTGGAGCCAGATAAAGGGTCAGTTTTGTCTCTAAATGGACTTTCACCTGCCCCACTAAAGAGCACCTGTCTTAAGAGCCACTAGAGCCATGCAGCAATTTCTTCACAGTAGAAAACGTCTTACCATGAGTTGAGAATTAGTTCATCAGAGTAGAAGGTAAATACATTCACACATTCAGTCTCCTGATCTCTTTATCTTACGTTCCACCTTGCTATTGCAATGTAAAACAGCTGCTTATTTCTAGTCATATTAGGGGTGGACAATACCACATCTGATAAGAGGTAATACCAGTCAGAATCACCAATAATGATAGTGACACTTTATTTTATATTATGAAAACAGCTAATGTTCTTTTATATAGGGGAGAGCAATGCCTTATTACCACCAAATTATTTGCCAAACATTATGGACTTCTTTTTACTTTTTTCGCTGTTTACTTAATCACAATAAATAGTAAAAATGTCTATTATTGATAGTGTTTATTGAGTGCACAAACTTAAAAGAAAAAATATATATATTTTTATTATTTTTTTTTTTTATTGATCCTATTGATGCCAGCAGTGATACTCAATGCAAGACTTTGCATTGGTTATATCGATAAAATTGGTATTGATACCCCACCCCTGTATTGTATCTCCTCTACCAAATCTTCTTCTGGTCGGGGCGTGGCTTTCACACATTTCATTCACAAAACATGTTATGTGCAATTTGAGACAGCAAGGATGCAGATTTTACATATATATTTCAGGCGCTGAACAGCCTGTCTAATCCAGAGAAGTGGTGTTCAGGTTCTGGTAGCAGTAGGACATATCGTTATTGATGAACACATAGCAGGGATCAAACCTGTGGTTCTTCACTCACAATTTGGGTTTTGAATTTACTAGGCCACCCCAGTTTTCACAGACTAGCTGCACAGGACTACATTGCTCTGTGTCACCTTTCTTTTTACATTTGCTACCTGCCTTGCCTTGCCACTGTATCACATAATCATGAAGGGACATCCTGGTCAGGCCAGATGAGAAATGGCTCCCCTTCAGAGCAGGTTCTCTGTATCTTTGCCTTATTTCCAGCCTCACAGGTCAGTGAGCATGAAGAAAGCAGATCTGGAAGTTGCTGGATGTGCCCTTGGCCTGTTATTATTTTTTTATGTTCCTTCTCTTTTATCGTCATGTCTCACACAAAAGAGACTCGTGATGTGTCGGGATGGCGGTATGTTGAAGCTAAGTGGCTCAGCTGTGCCTGAAGGAGGGCTAAGTAGCCTTCTTACATAAACGGCACTACGCTTCCTCCTGCTCTGGCCCACCAGCCAGCTTTAACTGTACTGACCAGACTAACATGCTGTATGAAACCAGCAGTGTAGTGGAAGGTATACAGAGCATGCCCATCTCCAGGGGGCATGTAACTAATTACATTTACTGTTTATTGTTGCTGGGATTGAGTATCCCTTCATTAAAGAGTTCAAATTTGTTTGGCTCTTTATAAATATTGAATACTGACAAAAAGGCAGGGCACTGTACAAATAATCCACCACCAACACCCCTCTGCCCCAAATTATGTTCTAGTTTCAGCATGGTCAGTGAAGGGAAACCTTCTCCTACAGGAAGTGACAATGTTAAACTTACGAGTGAAATCCAAATGGTCTCCCTAGCAGTGAGCAGTGCTCTGTCAGGACTAACAAGTTTTAGATCTTTTGACTCTGTCATCACTTTGCTCCTTTCATTTGGCATCAAGCATTTACAGACCTCTTTGGTTGGTAAATGTAGGTTTACCAGATTTCTGGGTACTGGAGTTCAAATTTGTCAATCAGCTGCCTCCTGCTGTCATCTGAAGTTGCCAATATGCAAAGTTATCTGATGCTTTCAAGCAAAATTGAACTTTGGTTCAGTGTTGGGTTGTCTAGTTACCTGTGTGTGATGAAATATCCTCATTATTACCACATGCTCCCCTGTTCTGCTAATCCATAACACTGTATTTCGATCTCTTCATTAGCTTACATAGCAAATGGCAAACCTGCCATTTGCTACATAAGAAGAGGATTAAGTCAAGATTAAAAACAACAAGTCAAGGTGCCCATTTTGTTTGTGTATCTACAATTATTTGTGTCAGTGCCATTAGATTGTTTCTTCCTGGTGCTAGACTATGCGTAAGTTTCCTGCAAATGTTACCTGCCAATCTACTTTCAGTTCAAATAACAAGAGAGGAACTGTTTAATTTGCTCAAAACATGAGAACCGGGACTTGTTGTTTGTATTACCATAATCTGCTTTGTTCATGTTTGTTTCTGTGCTAAAAGTGTTATTTTGGGAGCTCTTTTGCTGCACTATGCCACGTGAATAGAGAGAAGGAAATGCATTATTGTGGATTAGCAGCCCAACAGAGCATGGAGCAACTAATGAGGATATTTCCCCACCATGTAGCCTCATAACACACCCAGAAAACAAATCTACACTCTACCAAAGCTCAGTTTTGCTTTAAATTCTTCATAGATAGATTCTATTCTATTCTATTCTATTCTATTCTATTCTATTCTAGTCTAGTCCATTCTAGTCTATTCTATTCTTTGATTTGTTTAGATTAGATTAGATTAGATTCAGTTCCCTCATACCTCATGTCTAATTTCAGTAACTGACCATGTTCAGCTTCATTCATAACACAGGACTGACTGGCATAGAAATCCATTCCATTCTTGTGACCTTGTAAGGCCTCCAGCCTCATGTCTTCTGGATTTTTCTGAATGGCGTAATCATTGATTATCCTCTGTCCACTCCCTCCAGTCTATCTGTAATCACTGTAATGTCCTCAGCAGGTCGGCAGCTCTATAGCCTCTCCGACAGTCATCAGATGATTACTCATCTTACTGTCCGTAAGCCTCAAACTGAGATTTCCATGTCTGAGAACAGAGACTCAAATTTGGTACATGGAATGTGAATCATTTAGGATATTTGCTCATATCGAACCCTCTCATTTCATTTTGTTACAGCTAAGGATTTGCACTCTGTTTATTGCTGTACTGTATTATTTTAGAATGCGTTTGGGGAAAGTAATTCAGTTTGGCTATAATACCTCAATTCTCAAACCAAATCAATGGTAAGACCACTCCACAATTCTGTATTATGAACCTTCAAGTATTCAAACAAACAATGGTCATCTTTGTTTTTATTTAATTTTTTCTGTGCTGTGTCCTACCTAGACTCATTGATATCCACTAGGTGGCACTCCGGTATTTCCCTACAATTTCTCCTCTGCTTGCATGGTAGGTTTTTGATCTCAGAGGAGCAAGGGTGGGTTTTGTTTACTTCATTTGGTGTGGTTTCCTTTGGTACAGTGGAGTGGAAAATGGTTGAATGATAAAGATGGAAGCCATTTCATTAAGAACCACCCCCACCACCACCGCTACCACCACTACCACCCCTCAAAGACAGGATTGGCTTGTCTATAAGTACATTTTTGTAGAAATCTCTAGGATGAAGGGGGTAGGATTGATGGTGGTTGGCATGCACCCCCTTGTAAAACAAGGAGGCAGCGATTTGTTTCTTCCCAGGGAGGAAAAATCACATTACACATGACTTCATCCAGCAAGCCTGTCGACTGCAGTCTGTCACCCAAAGTGTGATTCCCCCTTCACATGGCTCGCCCTCTCCAGATGAGATGCGTAATCTATATAAAGATGAAAAGGTGACATTCAGGCGCTCTTTGCCCACCAGACTTATTCCCCCTCCAGACTATTTTAAGCATGAATTTATCATGCATTTGATGATGCAAAGCAGATTAAATGTAGCTGTATGCTGTTTGTTCAGCTGTGATACGGAGTCCTGCTATCTTGCAGTGAAGATGTAGCCTGCATGCTTGGCATCACATCGGCTACTAGCAAAACATGGAATATGTTCACAGTGGACAAAGTGATGAGGAATGTTGAGTGTCTGTGTTTGTCTTGTTGATGATTCACCACTGGGGTTGGAGGTTAAATTAAAATTAGAGGGATTTTGTGCATATTTTGTGGTTTCCATGGTGTCTATGGAGCTAAATTTGCAATAAACTCTGACCTCACCTCCATTTCAGCTCCGAGTAGAGGTGGAAATAGAAGGATTAAATAGATCCACTTATTTATTGTGGCAACAGTTGGCTCCTAAAAGCCACATGCAATGACCTCTGCCACGATGAATATTTAGTTTTATGCATGCTGACGTTAATCTGATATATTGATTTGTTGATACACAGGGTAAATATTGTCATTTTATGAACTATCAGGGAATCATGGATATGTATTTCAAAGAAGATCCTTGCAGCCCTGTGTTTGTGAAGAAATCTACAAATCCACAGCGGGATAGCCTCCAGCATCATCCAGCATAAGACTCTGGCCAGGACTAGTGATGAAGTGTTTATGGCCCATAGACAAAATATTAAATTCAGAGAGAACAAATCGGAAATCTGGATGCAAATATTGACAACATAGAAATATTTTCACACTCAACATAAGACATGGAGGAAGAGCACTGCAGCTTTCGCATGAGAAAAATATGCACGTCATTTCTGAAAGTAAAAAACGATACGATACAACTTTATTGTCAGTGGTACTGAAATTGGTTCTACGACACAGCACCTGTACGCAGATATAATCACATAAAGCAACAGAAAGCAACATAGAGCACAAAAAAGTGCCAAGCACATGCAGCACGTAAAGCAGACACACATATACTATACATATAGTTCATAGCAGACACATGCAAGACACGGGTAAACTATCTGCAACTGCTGATCACGATAAGAAACAAAGAACCAGGAATATAAATTAAAATTAGTTTCATGTTCAGAGAGGCTATTTAGAGGCTACTCTTACTTTACCACAAAAAGATTAAGGTGAATAAATTGTTTTCCTTAATCAAATCAGGAGGAAAAGTTATTTCAGGTGGGTTATTTCCGCCAGTACATCACTGATTTACATCTGAAGCCAGGAGTGAAATCATATTCAGCCTGGCTTGGTGTCAACCCAACCCACAGATTCACACTGTGTCCATGTGATGGAGATGAATTACAATAAGCCTGATGCACATTGTTAATGCAAAACAGTTGCCAAAAAAGGTGGACTGCCCTCACTAACACACAGCACAGAGCGGAGGCCAGTCATATCAGGCTCAGTGTGAAGAGAGAGATCAGAGAGTCACGCACTTCACCAGCTGAAAACTCTTTTAGTGCAAACCTCTTGGAAATGCATATGCAAATTACATGCAAATGTAATTATTAATAATCACATTATTGTGCTCACATAACATTTTCACTGACACATCGACTCCCTCAAATGACTGTAGCTCATACAGAATAGAATATAAAGGTGACATGAAACCTTTGAGCAAACAGCGGTGCCAGTGTTTGCTATCACTGGTGCCAGCAACGATGAATGCTGCAATTTTAAAGGGATAGTTCAGTCATTTTGAGAAATATGATGTTATTTCACTCCCCCTCTAGCTCTTCTATAGGACAGTAGTGGTGCTATTTTCCTCTCATTATTACTGAGTGCTGGATACTGGCTGGATGCTCCAAATGCTAACTGTTAGCCTCCTGCCACTGAGCTGGACTTCCCCCCAGCTAACATTCTGAGAAATAACTGCCTTAATCCACTCAAAGAAGGTTTAACATCATCATCAAGTGCTTTTGGCATCGTAAATTTACTTATGACTACACGGACAAATGATTGTGCCAACGTTTCATTTGAATGACTACAGTAAGTAAGATGCTCCTACCTGTAACTGAGGTGTAACAAACACAATTTGCTATCGTGCAATGTGCACTCGTAGTACATCTGGATCTGATTGTGTGGGTTAGACTGGCCAGCATTTCATTAATCCTTGAGTGAATCAGAAAGGCATTACCCAAAATTTAGTGACAAATTAGTAAAAAGTTCCAAGAAAATGAGAAGAAATTACACAAAAACATCCCTCTAAAGAAATAAATAAATGATACAAAATGACACAAAATATTGCAAATATATATCATCCATTGATTCAAAAACCTATATCAGTGGGACCCTAGTCAGCAGGCCCTCATGGTTTTGTTTTGTTTTTACCCCAGCTGGTCCTAATCCATGTTAATGTCTCAATAAGAGTGGAGTCAGTTCCAGGGTTAGCCTCCACATCCACAGCCTCAAGACAAAATTCGCTTTCTTTTTTTTCATTGATTTTTTTTTTTTTTTTTTTTTTTTTGGGCAACGTTCCTGGCAATTTCCTGGGCATTTTCTTGGAACATTTTACTGATTTCTTACTAGATTTTGGGTCATTTCCTCCTAACTGGCTCATCATCTTTCCCCCCATGTTTCTGAAAGAAATAAAGCAAATTTGCACAAGTCTCAAAATACAATAATCACTGAACTGATGTTTAAATATGTAATTCTAAAAATTATTAACATAGTTTTCTTTTTTTGTGCTATTTTTATAGCTAATGACAGCAGTCTTTTTCTGATAGTTTTCTAGTATTTTAGTTCTTTATTTATTTATTTATTTTAACTAATCTTGAATCTTCCTGTAATTTTTTGCTAATTTGCTTGTCAAGGAAAATGAAATTACTCAGGTTTTAAAGAGTTGAATGACAAATAGAATAACGGTCAGTCAGTGTTATCCACCTCCAATATAATGGAGATGGAGATGCTACTCTGCTTTTAAGTGCAGTTTTAGAAGCTTTTCCACCCTGGCAGGGATAATATCATGCAGGACATACCGAATGCTTGTCATTTTTTGCACTAAAATGCTAAAATTCAAAGTTACAGTGGTGGCTATCAGCAGCTTCGACACAGAATATTGACATCTGCATTCAAAACCCATATCAGTGGGACCCTACTCAGCAGGCCCTCATGTTGTTTTTTTTTTTTTTTTTTTTTTTCAGCTGGTCCTAATCCATGTTAATGTCTCAATAAGAGTGGAGTCAGTTCCAGGGTTTAGCCTCCACATCCACTAATACAGTGATGGCTTCCACCTCCGCAGCACACAAGGATGATGTCGTTTAATGACCTGCGTCATCATCTAGTGGGGTAAAATCCATCCACATGTCAGCAAAAAAATAAATAAATAATAAAAAACATACATGCCGCACCAGATCATTTATTGTCATCTGATACTAAAGATAGCTGAGACCACAGAGTCGCAGCTTCATTATTCAGCAATCCCACAGTGTGTGAGCTGTCACTTACACATGCTGGCTTGTCAGCAGTGTTATTGAAATACATCTGTGAACATGATCTATACCGGTGTGCTGGAGGCCATGGAAGTCATGTAGTTAACAGAGGCAGACTAAAGGAATTCAATCAACATGCCTGCTGGGATTGGCCAGTGGGAGCAGATGACCCAGCCTTTATGTTTATGGCTCTCTCTTTCACTCTCTCTCTCTCTCTCTCGCTCTCTCACTTTCTTGTATTTTACATGGAATGGCAACGGGGAATACATTTGAATCTGCGTTAAACCCTACAGCCTCAGATGTTTTGTTGCTGTTTTTTTTTTTTTTTTTTTTTTTTGCTCAGTCAGAAACACCATATGTCGTTTTTTTTTTTTTTTTTTTTTTTTTTCATTGTTCCAGATTAGCGTCCTTTGTCATACCGCTTTTGTTGACATCCTCCGGACAGCGTTTCACTGAACAGATGTTTAGATTTGCTTCTTCTTTTTCTTTTTTCATTTACCAAATTTCTGGTTTTATTAATTTATTATTTTATTTTTTTCTCATTTTTTCTGGTCATTTTCTTGTAAGTTGTTACTCATTTTCTTGGATATTTTCTGGTCATTTCTTACTAATTTACCCATCAGCTATTTGTTCCTGGTGTTTTTGATAGATGTCCAATGAACTTTGCTAAGCTTTTAAAGGGTTAAATTATTTCAATGTCATACTTGAATGTTGAGGTATGCTGTGGTATTAAAGCAGAATGAAACTGTTAAAATGATGACAGTTTCTAGTGAATTGACTGACAGTGACATCAAAATATTTCTCATTTGGTTGCGGACCCCCTGGAGGCCCCTCCAAAACAAACCTCTGCTCCAGCACACACACAATAGTTCTTCTTCTGAGGCTACTATGAACACCAAAAAAACACAACACCAGCCTCACCCACGAATGCATACGCGTGCGCACACACGCGCACACGCACACACACACACAGTCTATTTATATCTTGGTTACACACTGTGAATATTATTCCTGAGTAATTAAATCAGTCTTTTCATGCGTGGTTGATGCGGCACATGGAATTGAACGTGCTAGCTTGCCGGCTCACTAGCTAGCTGAAAGGGTTACATGACGCAGTTGTGCCCCCTCATCTGTGGATAATGAAATACCGTGAACAGGATTTTCCCTCTAAGTCCCTAAAAATAGCTTCCCAATTCAGGGGTCCGTTACCGGCCATCCTCTCAGCCAAATGTGTCATTCAGACACACTAAATGCAAAATACAAGGGACATGTTCCTTTTATTGAGCTGCAGCCACTTTAGCATGATCCATATGGAAATGATCTCCAAGCTTCAAAACCCTCCTGTATCTCCTCTCTACAGCCACAGCTCCTTCCAGATTTAATGGGAGGAGTGGCTTTTACCTGCTTTCCCTCAATCAATGGACTGCATGAAACTAGTAAGTGTCCATAATATTCATAATTTCCTGGAGATGTTGGCGTTTAGTGTGAGGCAACACAGTATTGTGTACCAGTGAGCCTTTACACTGAAGGCAAGGGATTTTTTTTTTTTTATTATTATTTTTGCTCTCATATTGCCCTGATATTTAAGCTTGTGAACAAAATTTGCTCCATTTCTTTTTCAAAATATGATTCTGCGTAGTGTGGAGTCTTGTCTAACCACCACCTCCCCTAAAAAAAAAAAAAAAAAAAAAATCATAAGCCTGACCCAATACATAAATACATAAAAACTGCATCTCCACAGTCTGAAGCAGCAATTTAAAGAAATATATTTTTTAAAAGAAATAAAGCAGTACAGTGAATTTTTCTCAGAGGGTTAAATACCTATTAAACATATGAGAGCCCGTTTGTAGGTTTCTGGGTTTCAGAGGGTTAACAGCGCCTCACAGTTACATCGGGATGATGCACAAGGGAAAAGGTAAAGACTCGCCGCATCATTTCTGATCTGAGATGCTTGACATTGATCAGTACGGACTGTGAGCTGGAAAAGATCCTCCTCGTTTTGACCTTTGGTCAAAGTGAATTCATTACGCAGTCCTGGCATACACTGTAGATCCAGCCTTCCCAAAAACACAAATTTATGTGGACGGCGCATCCTCCCGTGGGCATGGCACAGGCCTCAGGGCCAACTTAATGTATCTGTCATCTCTCCAGCATGGTTTGCATGTTTGAGAAAAGCCCGGGCTCTGCAGTCCGGCTGCCTCTCTCTCCACCAGTGTTCTGTGTCAGAAGGCTGCAGAAAAAGTCATAATCTGCAACTTTTTTGTATGTTTATATGTATGTTTTGCAATTCATATCATTCAGGAAAGCTTTTACATTTGTTATATAATATATGGTTATATAAATATGGTAGGTTCCCTCTTTCCTGAAAAAAAATCACAGGATGTGGGTCTCATTTTAGACAACTAGGTAACCTAGTTAATCCTCTCTATCACAATTTTCTCATATATTGATTATAATCCTCTATCTATCTATCTATCTATCTATCTATCTATCTATCTATCTATCTATCACAGTTATCACAGCATAGTGGTCCTGTGCCTGCAGTGAGTGCAAAACAGCAAAGCAATGGCTGTTTATGGTATGGATAAATCTGCAGAGAAAATGATTTCCCTGTCTCCTGTCTCTCTCTCCCTCTTTCTCTTTCTTCCTCTCGGTGTGTTTCCAGCCTGCTGAGACAGACGGCCCAGCTGCAGCCTCACTGCCTGATATGGCTCTGCAGCAGCCAGAGTGAAGCCATGCAAACTGACCTTTTATGTTCCCACTGTTGTTTGGAGTGTATCAGCAGCCAGCTCCATTATGTAAATATGTCACGTTTACATGTTAGTTTACTGCTAAACATCTCCATGTGACCCTACAGGGTCTCCTGTCACTTCATTTGATTAGGACATCAGAGGAAAACAGCAATAAAAAACCCTCAGCAGCTCATATTATTACATTAACATTTCAAGTTGTGATACACTGAGGGGTGAATTCACAAATAATGGATAGCTGCTGTTGTTAATGCACCTTTTTAAAAATTTCATAAAGCTTTTTTGTCATTGTAGCTTTCAGCAAAATAAGAGTTTGGCCGGAGCTGTCCGTGGTGCTGAATCTTTAGCCCAAACCACAGCCTGCTGCTCATGATGGCTAAAATGTGAATAAGGCCAGTCAAACTGCCATTTTCAGAGTGATATAGTGTTTCCATGGAATCTGTTATATTTCCTAGTGAGGATTTGTAACTTCCTCTAACCACATTATGTATTCACTGGAAAGGTTGGTAGGTCTGCATAGGCTACAATGACCAGGCTTGTGCTGTCAGGGAAACACCTGCCTGGAACTCATTCTGGGAAAGTCAATATGATCCTTTAAACCTCCTTTAAACCCCTTACTGCCACTGTTAAGCCTTTTATAATCTTTAACTTTTATTACCATTACCCTTTTTTGTTTATTTTTACTACTATTATTTTATTTATTACTGTTTCAGCTTCATTTGATTGAGTTTTCTGATTGGTTTTATTGATTATTTTATTGCTCTTACTCTTGTCTGTAGAGTGAATAATTTCAGTCTTAGTTAAGTCAAAAAGTGAAATTCTCCTTCATGCCTGGCCTCACCTGGCTACAATCACAGCTGCCACTGTCATCAGAAAGTCTGGGCATCACACCCCTCTCACCGCTTCAGTTACCACTAACCTTACGAAGATGTTAATAGTTTCAGTCTGTAAGTTATTGTTTGCACTGATCTTTGTAAATTTGAACGCCCCTCATTTACATAGAAAGTGGGCAGTTTTGCACCAAAACACATGAATATTACCTGAGTCAAATACATGCAGTTAACGTGCATTTCACCCTTTGTGGGTGCTTTGTGAATCACAGGGTTTCCTTTTCTCTCATTTGCGTGGGTTTAGTGGCCGTAAAAGCAGAATATATTATTATATGAAATTGCTTTCATGCACTGTGAATTCAGGTATAAGTCATCAGACTTTATTCCCCTTGTGAAATCTATGCCAATGACAGTGGGAAAAATGTAAATAAAGATATGAGCCAGAGACAACTGAGATATAGACTGTACAAAATGGGGTTTAACTTTGTGTCAAGAAAATCCTCCTGATGTTTGTGTATTTAGCTATAATCTGTATTATAATCTATAATCTAATACAATACAATAGCAGCTTCCATTTCCAAAGGCAGCAACACCAAAGGAAAGTTACAAGGCAAGACAAATTCCACCGGACAAAGTCAAGAACCTTTCAGGTGATTTAGTCTAGAGCCCTTCTATCTAGAACCCCCCTCCTCTGGCTTCAGTGGGTTGGACATCTGATTGCCTGCAGTAGCACCCTAGGGAGAATCAGCAGCAGCATAGGTGCTGTGGGTGCCTATGGCAAACAGATATAGTCCTGGCACAGCAGCACATGATGCAGAAGTAATGACAACGGCTGCTCATGTGGAACCATTGGAACGTGTCAGTTTAGATAATGGCTGAGTTTGCCTGATCCTTCATTGTTTCCTAGTTATCTATTATTTCAGTTCTGATTTGTCACTGTTTGGTCACCAGAACTGCTCAAATTGATCTGTTACAAGTATATTGGGCTCACTAAAAACATTGAAATGTTGACCCTCAATTCCCAAATGCTTAATATTTGTTCAATTTTCTATTAATTCCTGTTGGCTACATTTGTCCATCCAAAACATCCATACAACAGTGTGTAGATTCCATTGAGATCAAGTAGAATATATATAATTTCATGTTATATTTACAGTTCATGCGATAGCTCATATATAGAGGCTTTAAAGGGATAGTTCACCCATTTTGAAGAGTTTGATATTATTTCATTTAACAATTTAAGACGGTTATTTTTAAGACAATTAGCTGGGGGGAAGTCCAGCTCAGTGGCAGGAGGCTAACAGTTAGCATTTGGAGCATCCAGCCAGTATCCAGCACTCAGTAACAATGAGAGCAAGATAGCACCACTACTGTCCTACACAACAGCTAGGCCGAGAAAAATAATATCACATTTTTCAACATTGTTGAACTACCCCTTTAATAGATAAAACATGTGACAGTAGCACTTCCCTTTTATATTTCTATCTTACATGTCAAGGAATTTATAATATTCAACTGATATACTGACCCAAACAAAAATCATTTTGAAAATGATATTGTCATCATATAAGTGCACAAATATAGAGATAAATACACTACAGAAAGCACTAGAGCTTTTATTGGATGTGGACAAATGTCTGCTAGCCCTTACTGCTCGAAGCTATCATTATTTCAAAAAACATCACTAAGAATTTGCTTATTTGCATATTATACATTGCTTGAAACGCAGCGTGCATTAATCATTCTTAATGTGTCAATATAAATCTACTGGCTTTAACATATGGAGGTGATGTTACCATATGAGTGTGAAGAAGAGGAGCCCAATTAGAAGTCAACCTTCCCCTCTGGTAGCCTGACGATTACCATAAACAAAACAGCAGAAGAACTCATCCATTTACATGGAGGGAGATAGAGGGGAGGGAGGAACACAGAGCGGGATTAATTAGCATTCTCAGTAGAGTTTACATATATTTGATTAATTCAAACCCTCACGATGCTTTCCGTTTTTAAGATAACTGCTCTTCTCTGAGGCTAAACAATTATGTTACATAAGCTCATCTGAGTCTTACATTTCCATGTCACAGACCTCAAGCCAGCTGAGCAGCTCGACTGAAAACCCTTAATTATCACACGCCAATGAGGCAATCATTTTCTGTTTAGCCGTGCACCCACATCTACACAAATGGGTGTATTTAATGACCCAGTGCAGCCCAGGTTTAAAATAGCCATATACAAGGTAGTAGTGAATTCAGTGGTGCCAGGGAGTCATCTGCTGTAGTCATAGGCTGTAGGTGACTGAGTGTTCACTCTCATAAGAGGCATGTATGTAATTTGTTTATGGGTTTCTGGTGCTGTTCACAGTATATTTTCCTTATGCATTGTTGGTTTTGCAAAGGTATGGCTATATGCAATGCAAATCACAGTACATTTGTGTGTAGTGAAGCTTACATAGTGTATCAGTTATGGATGCATGGATGTAATATATCAGTAGCTTGTGCATACTATAATACTGAAAATCTAACCATAAGAAAAAGAAAAATCTTAAAGGACCATACCAGTGATTTTGAATCTTTGGCCCATTTACGACCATTTCCCCACATTTTACATTGCAACAAACCATTCTGCAAAGCATAAGAGGTACTAAAAATGTTTCAACATAAAATCAAAATCTCTTGAGTTTTAAAATTGAATGTTTGGTTGAAACAGCAACCTTGTTATTTTTACCCTCAGTGGCTGACAAGGTAATTCATAAATCACGGAACCTGATTGGAATTGGCTGGATGAGGCAAACGTTGGCCCGGGAACTATTTTCCAGTGGAGGGACGTTTCACTCCCTTCAATTTCAAGTCATCAAACATTAAGTATATGTATTATGCTCAATGTGCAAAATCACAGCTATGGTCCTTTAAGTCAATTTCAGTGATAATTTCAATACTGCCTCTTGACATGAGCTGTAATACCTACTGAGGGGCGTTTCAGTGTGCTCCTCTCCCTGCCACTGTACTTTCATACAGAAGATTGGTTCTAATGCAACTGGAGGCTTAAATCCTTGTCAAGAATGAGCCTACCCCTCAACAGGAGAGATTAGAGTGAGCAGCGGCTGGCATGGAGAGAAGGTGGGATTTTTTCCTGTGGAGTAAGTTAAACCTGCTGACGATTTTCTCAATATTTTGCCTTTACATTTTAGGCAATTAGTCAACAGATAATTCTTAGATAGCCAAAATTACAAGCAACAGAGCTCATAGTGTCCTGTTAAAAGATATATCCCTGTAGCTGCAGAAGGAAAGCAGTGTAATATAGAGATGTCTTAATGGAAAGGTAATATGAAAAATGAAAGCAAAGGAACAAGCACATTAGAGTAGTCAGCTGATGTGACAAATCAATCACACATTTGAGTGAAATGTAAAGACATTCCCTCCAGGTGTTTCATGAGATATCATGTTCACAAGAGAATGGGCCAGATGTGAGGTCATAGTGACCTTGACCTTTGACCTTTGACCTCCAAAATCAAATCAGTGCATCTTGAGTCAAAGCAGACATGACACAAATGACAAAAGACAAAATATCTGTTTTGGATGCCTCTGCTCTCTCTCTCTCCATTCACTGTCCTCCTCACTCCGCCATCTTTCTTTCTCTCTCTCTCTATATAGCAGTCCCTTACTGCAAGTCACTACCTCGCTCTACCTCCCTCGCTATCCCCCTCTGCTCATACTATTGGGCTGCATTTTCTTTCTTGATGCACTGTCTAGCTTGCTCATTTTTTTTTTCATCCTATTGTGGCCATGTCTGCAGTGACTGTCGATGAAATCTCAAATGAAAGTAAAAGTTTGCTAGTTATAATTGGGGAACATTAGCTAACATTTTGCAACATTAACCATGACCTTTTCCTAACTTAACCAAGTAGTTGTGGTGGCTAATAAAGCTAATGAAGCGAACAAAAGTGGCTAAAGTAACTAACAAGCGAATATTTGTTGGCGTTGGTGAATGCTATCAGTCACATGATGTTGATGCAGGCTCATCATGGCTAGCTGTATGTCTGAAGGTTTAGGTGCAACATGTTTTTGGTTCAGAAACAAGACATATTGTCTTGGTTTCCACACATGTAAAATGGCAACACTTTATTCTAGCAACTGAACTGGTTTGAAATGACATGCTTGTTGAATTCAATCCACTGTCACTTGCAGGGCCATAACCTAATTATAGTTGCCAACCATCCTATAAAATACAGAATGGCTGTGTAATGTGGTTTTTAAAAAGACATTCCATGTTGAATTGAGGGACATGTTTTGTTCTGTCTGTTTGAGCATGAGTTAGTGTAGAAGTACACAGCAGAGACCAGTCTAGATTGTTAAATCAGCTTGATGATGGAGATGAAGGGAATACCTCCTGCTATGCTACACCTGAACCTGTCTGTGACTGTGTGTTGAACTAACTCAGCTGAGCATGTGCTGCTCCCATTGCTATGAGCAGGAGATTTTAAAAATGGCTGCGATGGCTAAGTGAATGGGAAAACAAATACTCATGGGGCTATTTTTTTCCCATTTGTCACAGAGAGCTATATGATGAGAAATAACATCTGTCTGGAGAGTCACTGGAGAAATGAGAGGCTGCAGAGAGCACGGGAAGCCCTGTCGAAGTCTCCTCCAAGAGACTGATAAAGTACATAACAGACTGATAGATTCTGATATAATACATGTTTTGTCATATTGTACCTACTTTATGTTCCCAGGAACATGTTCCCAAGGTCCTATATTCCATCAATATCATTTTTTCAAATACGCTGATAGTAAGTGTTCAGTAACTAATGTCTGGAAAGATGTTTGAAAATGGTGTATGGAATTTAAAAATACATTACATACAGGGAATATTGGGCCTTTGGGAAGATGGGACCTTGGAACCACAGGGCCCTTGGCACATAGATAAACTCCGGTGTATGGAGTGTTCATTCTTTTCCACATGTTCTGTACTCAGGAGCAGAGGCTCCAAAGCATGATTCAGAGTTACTTCAGGACTATTGTGGAGTGCAGCAACATTGAGACAAACTGCTAATGAACTGGTGTGTTGGCTTGCAAGTTTTCACGCACACACACACACACACACACACACACACATACTTTGGAAAAACATAGATCAGATGAAATCTGATCAAGCAATGTGTCACTGGTGTGAGCTTTGTCTCTCATTAGATGGAAAATGAATAGTGTTGTGTTAGCAGTGCATTTGAAATCAGATTTATCTGGGCAAAAAAGCACACAGGCAAGTGGTTAGAAAGCCCAAAGCCACAAAGGTTAGCAGATCAATGACTCCATCCAGTTGTGACAAGCTGGTCACAACGTCTGGCATTATACATAAGAACTGGCTTTTAAAATAAAATCCCCTGGACAAACACCTTATATATTTGTTTGACCTTGTTAAATGGTGCTTAACAAGTGAATAGCTTTGCCCCAGAATTTTGTTGTTGCTGTTGTTTTTGTCTTGTGACTGTACAAGACAAATTTTTCATGGACGAAATGAGACAAAACTTGAACAAAAATGAGTCTTTGTCGCCACATGATATAATGAAATTTTTGTCAAGAAATAAAAAAAGAGAAAATGCCAGAAATAGATGAATAGATGAAACACAGTTTAGAAAAAAAAAACACTTTTTTTTTTTTTTTTTTTTTTTTTTTAAAGAAAAGTCAAACCAAAACGTTTAAGCCATCCAGCAGCATAAGTCCATCACTTGCCTGTGACCTGCCAATGGCATCAAGCAGACCTGAGGGTTTTCCATCTAGAAAAAGGCCCTGCAAAGATTCCTACATCACGAAAAATAAAATAACACTTTACCACCATCAGTGCTGTCTGTGCTGGAACTGATGTTGAGGCTGTCCTTTTACTGGGAGCAGTAGCGGTTTTAGGCACGGGCGAAGCGGGCAGCCGCCCGGGGCGGCATATATTCATGTCACGTGGGGGGCGGCATGAGAGCCAAAAAAAAAAAAAAAATCATCCTTGCTGCAAAGCAGTTTTCTATTACCGTATTCATCTGAATATAAGACAATATTTTTTCCATTGAAAATGCCCTGAAAAAACGCCCTCATCTAATATTGGGGTCTAAGCAAATACACATGTATTGTGCTTGCATATAAACCAGTAGGTAGGCTCGCCTGATGCCGCGATTACCGGTGAATGGCCGCATTGCGCAGTCAATAATCAACAATGTTGTCTGTGTCACTGTCTGTTGTGCTGCTGCAGCCGCGTATGAACAAAAGTTGATTTATGAGAGGATGGCAGTATGTGTGCGCCGCTCACCTGTCAGATCCGGCAGACCTGACAGGTGAGCTTTTTTTTTATACAAACAAGATTTTGTCCATTGTTGGACTCTACCATATAAAAAGTATTTTTCCAAAAAAGGTATTTGTGCAGGTGTTGGCGCCCCTGCTCTGGGAGGGGCGCGTCTAGCCGCCAGAGGGGCACCGGTAGCGGCCGTTATCGCTTGGAAGTTCGCGCGCGTGCGTGCGGGGCTAGAACGGTAGGGCGCAAGGCAGTAATTTCGCCCAGGGCGGCAACATGGGCAGAACCGCCACTGACTGGGAGAGCAGAATCAGGTGAGAACTGCTACATTTTTATAGCATATTTTTATATATCCCCACTTACTTGTTTAATACAGTTGTCCCTTGCTATAACGCGGTTTACCTTTCGCGGCCTCGCAGTTTCGCGAATTTTTTTTAGTGCAATTTTGCATGATTTTTTTTTTTTTTTTTTTTTTTTTTTTTACAGCGTATTGTGTTCTGCGTCCTGATTGGCTAAGGGACTGTAGACCATTGTCAATCAATCTCCTCCGTACCATGTCTTCTGTACAGTACAGAATGCGTTCAGCTTGCCTAAAGTGTGTAGCGAGGGGTTTTACAGCTTTAAAACATCTATAATAATTGTAAAAAATAAAGCTGACTACTTCGTGGATTTCGCCTATTGTGGGTTATTTTTAGAACGTAACTCCCGCGATTAACGAGGGACCACTGTATACATTTTTTAAACTGCAAGTCCAAATTTTTTGAAACCTACAAACCAGCAGTATAATTTTTGCAATGCTGAATATAGCGCATTATATTTATTGTGTAAAATATTATTTTTGAATCTTGCAGCAAAAAATAAACTTATATATAAAAAGTTGGATAGTGTCAGTATGCTTGTGTATGAATTTCAAATTTTTGTAGATTAAAGTAATAAAGTAATAGTCCACAACATTCAACCTGTGTAGGTATGTAAATGGCTGTTGCCCATGCCAATAAAATCCCTTTGAGTTGAACTGAATTGAACTGAGCTGAACTGAATACACTGAATATCCCCTGGTAAATTTAAAAAATAAATACATTAGACTGATTCTTTGGAATTTGGATAAATCATGTCCCACTAAGAAAGATGCTATTTCTGCTGGAAATTTACAACATTTTAATGAATAAAAAGAATCAAGGGCATAATCAGGGGGTCCTTTGCACATTTGTAAGGTTTTTTCATAGGTTTATTTTTAATTTGTATTAATTTAATGATTATATGTTGGCCCATGCCCTACAAAACCAGTTGTCCTCGGATAGGAGATAATCATTTCAACTTGATTAAAACAACAAAAAGTAATAATTTCATTGAAAAATATCTTTACCACATGAAAGAGTACATCATAATATGTATTAAAAACTACAAACGATGGGTTTTGAACAATATTTACTATTATTTTGTGGTTGCTCAAAATGTGTCCCAGATATTTGTCACCACCGTCAGATATTTATTTAAAAAATAATAATAAAAAAACTACAAGGTCAGTTACATTCCTGAGGATCCCTTTTCAAACCTTCAGCTCTACTGCATGCTTCTAGACCGCTCAGGCTCCTGGAAGTTTTCTATTTTCTCTTGAATCTCTTCATATTTTTGGACACTGCTGCTGTCACAACCATAACATGTCAACACCGTCACTTCTGTATAAAAAATATTAAATTAGATCATGGAATAAATGTATACTTTTTAAGAAGAGGTCTGATGCAGGTAGCAACAGGGCGAAAACAAGCTGGCTAATGTGAACAACTCATGCTTATCATGTGAAAGAGCAGGTTTTTGTCTCCACCGTCAGACGTCACCACCGTCAGGTTTTCTGTGTGACGGTGATGACTGAAGTCTGAAAAATGCTTATAACAGTGCTCAGGATTGTTATTTTTTGTACCAAATAGTTAAATAAAGTTGTTAAGCAAGAAGCCATTGACTTGAGTGGTATAAATTTTGGAAATGTATGTTTTAATGAGGCGACTGTCACCACCGTCAGATTAGTGTCACCACCGTCAGAGGCAGTTATATTGGTTTTAAATGAATATGCTTACAATATGTTTCTTTGGTGCTGTTGAGTTATTAAAGTAATAGTCTCTTTAATACAAAAATATGTTTTTCAAATAAAAAAAAAAAACATTACGGTGACGGTGTTGACAAAAACAAAGTAGCCTAATAACTGGAAAAACCTATTTTATGAAAAAAATGCTAAATGAGGAGGTTGCACCGGTACATTGCTGAACAGCCAAGACCTTGGCCTATAATGATATACCTTCAGATTTTGTAATTTAACTCACTTTTTTTTCCCAAAATTAAAACCTGTTTTATCCAAATTCCCAAGAATCAGTGATTAATTAAAAAAGGTGCATTCTGTTGACAGGGTGAAATAAAATCTTTCAAAGATAAAGTCTGCCAGTGACCGCATGGGTTTCACAGGGTTAATCCTGTAATAAAGAACACATTACAAGATAAAGGGGTCTTCCATGTAGGACTTTTTAGGAGGCAGGACCTAGCTTGTGCAAAGGAAAGTAGTGGAAGTGGAAAATGTGAGGCAGCATGTGCCCCTCACCTCCCACCAGCAGGAACTGACTCCACTGGCCTGGCCCAGACAGGAGGGCATCTCGTAGCCACAGCCTGATGGAGGCATCTGGGCTTTGTTGTTGTTGTTGTTTGTGTGTATCTGTGTGTGTGCAGTGTGGTCTCTCTCTTCGGACAATGTCATCTCTTGACAAGTGTTGCTGCTGCTCTAAAGCAATGAAATTCAAAATAGACTCACCGCCATTTTAGAGCCACATTCATTCAACTCAGGGAAAATACATTTGATGCCGCTGGAGTTTTTCTTTCATACGTGCTATCAGCTCGTGATTTTAAAAAGACTGCTTTATGACCTGCTACAAAGAGGCTGAAACCTCCTTCTTATATAGACACATTTAAAATGGTGTTAGTGAAAAGAGAGGTTGCACGGTCCAGTCTCCCTGATGTTAAAGGGACAGTTCACTCATGCTGAAAAAATGTGATATTATGTCACTTCCCCTCTAGCTGTTCTGTAGGACAGTAGTAGTGCTATCTTCCTCTCATTATTACTGAGTGCTGGATAGTGGCTGGATGCTCCAGATGCTAACTGTTAGCCTCCTGCCATTGAGGTGGACTTCCCCCCAGCTAACGTTCTTATAAATAACTGCCTTAATCCACTCAAACAAGGTTTAATATCATTTTGAGTGTTGAGTTCTGAAATAAAATGCACATATGACTACCAAGTGCACATGGACAATAGTTATGCTCACTTTACTCCTTCTATCACTACCACAACCCTAACCGTGGACTAAGGCAGTTATGTCTAAGAATGCTAGCGCTACTGTCTACCATATCAGCAAGGGGGGAGTGAATTATCCCCTTAAGGAAAAGCAATCCAAAACGTAGAGCTGCCATTTGAAAAAAAAAAAAAAAAAAAATGGAGAAACCCATCATGGACCAGGCAGTAAAAAAGCTAAATTACAGCACATCATAACAAAATAATTCCTTGATTGGACTCAACATCACAGATTGATGATATTGTGGAGAGGGGGGGGGTTTCCTCTGCAAACTCGTAATTAGTGTTTCAGTTTTTGGTTCCTCCATCTGTAAATCTGTATGTCTGTAACATGTTGGATAGCATATCCTCAAATGCTTTAAGTCTTGTTGTCCTTTTCCTATATTGTTCATTTTTAGTTTCAGGACTTTTCATTATTATTAGTTAGTTATCAGTAAATAGCTGATTTTTAGATATTTGGTGATTGATCTTGGTTTTTAAAATGGTCTAAAATCCAGTTCCAGATGACATCAAAAGGTCTTCAGAAGTCAAATTTGGCTTTGTGATATCTGCAGATACCTTGGAAAAAAAAAAAAAAAAAAAAAAAAGAAAGGAAAATAACATGTAACATATACTCAGGAGTCATTCCCTATAATCCTCACTGTTAGCCAGAATGAGCAGTCCCATCTTTCCTCTCTCGCTGCCTTTCTACTTTTTTTGAGTAGCAGCGGAGGTTGCAGCTGAGGACTGCCACTGTGTATGGAGGCTTATGTAACTTCCTCCTGCATTGTCTCTCCTGCTTCCAGCACTTTCCTCTATGTAGAACAGGGCAGCATGAGGAGTTAGGAGTCAGAGCCTGCTGGAAAAAAAACCCTCGCCCAAACCTATAACATCTTCACAAATCACAGTAAATGCTCACCATACTCTGAGCACAAGGCCACAACTCCTTCCTCATTCCTGACGACTGCAGTATTTCTGGGTTAGAATGTTCCCTGAGCCTGCAGCATCACATCTCCGTCTCCAGCTGGGGTACAGTGTCAGATGACCAAGTGTGCTTTTGACAGGCATGTTTTAATAGTCCCAATCATTGATTGTGTGGTAACAGCACTGTGATTAGTTATGTCACAGCACTTGCATTGCAATATTTTTTTATGTTATTCCCCTGTCATCCAAGGCATTAGGATTAAATGCATCTGTGTGGCTATAAATAGAAACATGAGAATACATCTCATTTAACCACTGTACATCCCTCGTGTGTTTATTTATACAAATAGCAAAATTTGCCCAACTCCAAGATTACATGCACTGCAAGCATTTAGGATTAGCCGTCATCATAAACACAGTTTTACTCTTTAACCATCTTAAAACTTTGACTAAAATAAGTTGCCCATCATGCTGCCAGCTAAGATTGAATATTTTGGTCAGGATGCAGAGTTTGTTAATCTCTTCTAAGTCTATTTTCATGATTAGCTTGACAGCTAGAATGACGAGGGACCGGCTTAAATACTGACGCCACGACATAAGGCGCACAGGGGTGTAGAAAATAATGGCAACATCACACAGAAATGGACTTTTAACCTTCAAGTAACTACGCAAATCACAATCACAATGGCAGCTTGTTGGGTTAGTCATATTAAAGGGACAGATCATCCATTTAAAAGAAGTAGTGACAGTAGGACAGGACAGGACAGGACAGTAGTGGTGATCTTCCTCTCAGTGTTACTGAGTGCTGGATACTGGCTGGATTTTATTCAGTAGATAGCTGGTAAGTAATATTGTTGCAGGCTTCATTTTTTGCCTCTGTCACACACCCTTTCTTCTGCTAGACATTTCTGAATTTCTGCTAAACGGACTGCATTTCTATAGAGCTTTTCTAGTCTACTGTCCACTCAAAGCGCTTGACAATGTTTGCCTCACATTCACACACTGATGGCAGAGGCTACCATGCAAGGTGCCAAGCTGTCCATCAGGAGCGCTGAGGGGTTCAATATCTTGCTTAAGGACACTCCAGCACATTCTGGAGGAGCTGGGGATCGAACCAGGAACTCTCCGATTACCAGACGACCGCTCTACGTCCTGGGCCATGCCGGCCCTTAAAATGCTAGACATCATCAAAAGCAAACGTTGATCATGCAACAATTTGAGAGGATTAAAATGGTTGGTTCTCAGAATGTTAGCTGGGGGGAAGTCCACTTCAGTGGCAGGAGGCTAACAGTTAGCATTTGGAGCATCCAGCCAGTATCCAGCACTCAGTAACAATGACAGGAAAAGAACACCACTACTGTCCTACAGAACAGCTAGAGGGGAAGTGAAATAATGACGAAATGGGTGAAATATCCCTTTAAGTTTGATGCAAACTATTTGTATAAAAAAAAAAATTCAAAGCATCATATAATCTCATTAAATAGTTTTGAACTGAATTGCATCAACATACAATCTTGTAATTATGATTCAGCTACTTTTATGTAAGTCCTTTTTGATGCAGTATTAAATCATATAGTCCACCGCCTGCAATGAGCAGCTTGTGCAGGGCCTGAGGCGCTTGTTCATGCACCATCCTGAGTTTTACTCTGGACATCCTGTGGGATGGTGTGCTGTAATGCAGGCCTGACGGGTTTACATCCATCGTATGTGTGAAGGAGAGATGCTCTGACGGAGCTCCAGTGGAGTAGTACTGAAATAACTACATAATCTTCAGTCACCTGCTGCAAAGAAATAGGACAGGGCCAGACTCCATTATTGGATCTACATTCAGGACTGTCCTGCAGTGCTTGTTGACCCCAATACGAAGCCTTGAAAAAAATAAAGGTGAGGAAAGATACTGTATTTTTTGTTTCCTAAAGACCCTATCGTATAGGAATTCCAGTGTCTTTCTCATTTTCGAAAATTCCAGCAGTTATTCAGGTAGTTTCATACAAACTAAACAGCAAACTCATCATTTGGTCCTGAATTGGTTCAATCCTATGTGAGCCAGTCAAACCAATATGGAACATTTGAACTGGAAAGCTAATCCATTCAGCAGGTTTACTTTGGAGTTTCAATTAGAGCTGCTGGTGTTGCTGGCCAATCAGAGTTTAATATTTTCAGGACTGCTCAATCATCAAATTTATTAAATTTAACAAGTTCAATTAAACTTAATTAAACTACATTTATTTGCTAACCATTTTGAAGAAAACTGTTCTTATTCCGTAGGATTTTGGAAAACAAAATTATACTTATATCCTGAATAATATTGTTCAGGATTGGATGTTTCCTGTTGATGTACACCTTGAAAAGATCAAGTACACTGGAATACTTGTGCATGTCTTTATGCATGTCACCCTCTACCACCAATCTAAAAAAAAAAATACCTTGGTGTGACAGTCAGTTTCCAGGGGCTTTAAACTGTCAAAACTGTCAAAAACATCATTGTGAAAAGCACACCTCCATACTAAACTAATGCTTCCTGCAGTGTGATCCCTCACTCTTCACTGTTCTGTGCTTGTGAAAACTACGCTCTGAAAGTGCAAATGGCACAAGCTGCTTAAAAGAAATCTTGAAATGAGTCTCCAGGAATAAGTTTTCTCTTTGAGTGATCATTTAGTCATGTTTCTGCAGATCGTAGTGTTGGAAGAGTCACTTCAGAAAAGTTGTTTGAACTGTTCAAAGTCAGTTGAATATGAATTCTGTTTAGAGTGTATTTCCCTTTAAAGAGGTCACCCTTTTTGAAAACTGTAATTTTATTTCACTTCCCCATTCAGTGTAGTTAATTCAGTGTTGTTAAAACACATGGACAATAGTTTTGCAAATAACTGTTTATGACTGTATTTTTCCTGTTATCAACATCTGGAAAAATCCGGTAACTCTCCGGCACCTGCCAGCCTCATAACTGAGGGACAGCATTAAGAGCTTAGATCACACAACAACATTGCTCTACCATTTATCTTTTTTTTTTTTTTTGCTTTTTTTTTTGTGTGTGTTTTTTGCTTTTTTTTTTGCTATACATCACCTAGCTTAAACTTTGCTTATTTAACCATTTTGAGTGGATTAAGGCAGTTATTTTAAAGAGTGTTAGCTGGGGGGAAGGCCACCTCAATGGCAGGAGGCTAACAGTTAGCATTTGGAGCATCTAGCCACTATCCAGCACTCAGTAACAATGAGAGGAAGATAGCACCACTACTGTCCTTCGTAACCACTAGGAGGTAAGTGAAATAACAACAAATTTTTCAAAATTTATGGGTGAACTGTCCCTTTAAGGCAGGGTGACTCAACCTATTCAATCATAGGGAAAAGCGTTGCTGAGCAAATAAATACATGAAATTGGCAAAGACAATCAAACAGCACGTCATGATGGTTTTTTAGGTGTGATCAGATATCATAGGTGTGTGGCTTACTAATACACTGGGTTTTCAAAATAAACCATCATGGCAAACATTGGTGTTTGACTGACACTTAACACTCAACCTGTGTCATTTCTGACATCTCTCTGGCCTCCTCAGCCTCCTCCTGGGCAGTATTGGTTAAGCTGGAGCCATCAGCCGCCAGCAGCAGACGGCTTTCCCTAATTGGGATGTGCAGAGAAGCCGCCGGCACACTAGATCACATGCAGCCATGGGCCTGCCAGAATTTATGACTATTGGATGATGTCCCAGTGCTAGTGGATATCCCCATTTTATCTGGCTAATTGATGTGTTCAGCAGATAATGAGAATTATAATGCAGCTTTGGCTCATGAAAAAAAAAAAAAAAAAAAAAAAAATCTTACATTTTTATCACTGTTATGCAAGGCATGTGTGAGTCTTTAAAGGGACAGCTCAATCAATTTGAAAAATGTGATATTATTTCACTCCCCCCCAGCTGTTCTGTAGGGCAGTAGTGGTGCTCTCTTCCTCTCATTGTTACTGAGTGCTGGATACTGGTTGGATGCTCCAAATGCTAACTGTTAGCCTACTGCCATTGAGCTGGCCTTCCCCTCAGGTAACATTCTTAAAAATACCTGCTTTAATGACTGAAATTGTTAAGTAAGCAAAGGCTAACAGTTAGCATTTGGAATATCCAGACAGTATCTAGCACTCAGCAATGAAGAGAGGACAAGAGCACAGTGGGATAAATTATAATAAATAATCTAAATTTCAGGACTTAAAACATAGTTTTTTCCAGTTATCTGAGGTCTTATTTTGTGACCGTGTAATGTGCTGCATGTCCATTCTTAGATTAAATCTCAACAATATGTATGCCATCTGCTTTACACAGTTGGACTTCATGTCCCTTCACAATTAATTTTGTGCTATACTTTTTTATATAGCTGCTTTTTATTGGGTTTGTTTCCTTGTGTTAACTTTTTAACAGTGAGAACACTGTGGGAACATCTACACTGATTGCAGAAGTCTATTAATGTGTGCTATCTTTTTCCTATATGTACAATTACATGTAATGAAATAGGCTTTTTGTCATAACAAGACAGCTACGCTGTACCTTTCATAAAATAGTTACCACAAGGAAATGGTCATTCCACACACCTAGTAGCTGATTATCACTTCACCATCACAACCATCATCACTACTATCATTGTCCTCCTCCTTGTTTTCATTGCCATCATCAGAGGACATTTGAGGTCTGTGTCTGTCCCAATAAAGCCAGGGGTCAGTTGCAGCACATTGCAGGCCTAAAACAGATCCGCTGCTGCTGATTCAAACAGCTCTCTGTGCATGATCTGCAACACTGGCTCTCCAACATCAGGACCCAAACATGTCCTCACACATGAGCAGACATAATTAGCAGTGTGCTCACAAGGTGAGCATGTCTTTCAAAAAACGCTGTGCTCTTGCATAAGGAAGGGGGGGGGGGCAACTTGTCTTCAAACTGATCCATGGAACAACAATTACCAGGCACTCAAGAGTGAAATAGGAGCAGGAGCCTTTCAGTATTTTTAAATGACCTTTATACTACCTGGCTGCACAGAGAGTTAAAAAAAAAAAAAAAAAAAAAAAAAAAAGTTTGACCTCTGCAAGTCTTCCTCAGGGTTTGTGAGAAGTGAGAACAGATACTTCAGCTGGAGGAGTGTCTTACTGTTCATTGAGAAAAAAGGTCAGGACAGACATGAATTTTACCCTGAAAAACATCCACAGAAAGGGTCACGAAATCAGCAAATCAATCACACTGAGCTGCAATGAGCTAGGTTAGGTGGCATCAAAATCATAAAATCCAGTATGTGCCTTTGAAGCAATTTATGCAAGAGATTGCTGATGAAGACTGTAGCAGTTGTAACTGTTTTTTTGTTTGTTTGTTCATTTTTTAAATTCTCTCTGCAGCCATGGCAGAATCAGCTCCTGCTCTTATTCCATGTCCTCATACATGACCAATTTATTTGGTAAGGAAATATACTTTTATTTCAAATGCTCTGTATACTATGTTTTCAGAAAAATTGAAAGATCAGTAACACCAATGTACAAAGGAAACAAAATAACTACCAACAGAAGCCGCTTGCCTGGCCACACACCACAGGCACAACTGGAGACAAGTGGCATCGTTACTGTTTGATATTGCTATGTTGAGTCAGAGTACTCACTATACACAGTATATGAATGAATATGCAACAAAGCACTAAGTACAGAAAGTCCCAACTTCCCTCAACCACAGCAACCACTGAGAAGTTGCATATTTACTCAGTATCACTTAACAATGTTGGTACATGAATTAAGCATATCTTCATTTTAATTCAGCAAATTCAGAATGCTTTTACATAATTATGTATTAGCCAATGAACTGTAAACATATAATCATGGCATGACTTTACTTGGCAGAGCAACTCAAGCACATGGTATTTATGGTATTAATTAACGCTATTAGTTCATAAGGAATTAGTACATTATAACAAAGATTATTAACAGTTACCTTGGGTAAAGACATCATTAATTCTTGATTCTTTAATCATTAGTATATGGCTTATCACACATTAGTTAAAGTATTAACATATGCTTAATTCTTGTAGCATTATTATTAAGTGTTACCCATTTATTCAATGGAAAAAATATTATCTCTTTTAATGTCATTGTCCTTCCTCCCTCCAAAGAAACATTATTTCCTTTGCCAAGAATTAGCTCAGCGACACTTTGATTTACTCGCTGTCCAAAACAAGTAACATATTTAGCATATGGGTTGTGTATAATGAAACTAAAAAATGAATGAACAACTTGTTCAACAATGCACTGCTACCCTAAAGAGCTGGTATGAAAGTGGCATGTCTTTGTGAAGGCATAATGCAATAGGTTGATTCAGCCCACACAGAATTAAGCGTACAATGTTGACATTGCGATCACTGACAGTGGCTCTGTGGCTCACTGTAGCCTCCACTTTCATAATTTACAGAGGCAATTTGTCTCAGTGAAGAGGCTGGAGAGAGCTTGGCTTGCTCAGTGCTTGCTTGGGAGTGAGTAGGCGGTGGGGGGAGGTGGCTAGCTGGACACTGGGAGAGCTGCTGTCAGTCTTATTCAATGAGTTTTGTTCAAAAACTCAAGAGTGGGAGGTGCGATTTACTTGGACCAGTACATCTCATTGCAGATTTGCTGTGTTGCAACAATGACTTGAGGATGATTAAGGTGTCAGGGCACAAGTTAAAAAAGTATGTAGTATGGATGAAGGGAGAAACAATTTTTTTTTTTTTTCTAGATTGTGCCAACAAGTCCTCCAACCCATACAACTACATAGATCGTTTGTCGCTACTTTCAAACATGATCCATGGGAGTGTTTCCTAAATTAGCACCCCCTACTGGTGATAAGCCACAAGCCATGGTGCACGTTCGTCAAAATTGTGACAGTTTGGTTAAGTTTAGGCACCAAAACTACTTGCTTAAGGTTTAGGGTAAGGTTGAGGTTAAGAAACATGCCAAAAAAAAAAAAAAAACTACAGCGTGTCACCTTTCTTCCCAATGCTCCACACTGTTGATAGTTTTTTGAAATGTAACTATAATTCATAATAAGCTGCTGCACAACCAATAGCCAATAACCAATAGGGTTGTTTTTTGGTGGAAGACAGTCTTCATCATACAGTCAGGAATTATTTCCATACAAAAGGTGATCAAATTTGGCTTAGATAGACTTACAGCCTTTGATGTACAAATAATTTTAGTCCACAAGAAGAACCCTGACAAAAACAATAGGGTTGAACCCGTATAATAAACAAGCATAAAAGCAATGAGGCTTCTGTCCTATAGGTCTGAGCCTTAATTAAAGGACCACACCAGTGATTTTGAATGTTTGGCCCATTTACTACAGTTTCTCCATATTTTACATTGCAGCAAACCATTTTGCAAATAGCGTAGGGGTACTAAAGATTTCACAACATATAATCAAAATCCCTCTATTTTCAAATATGAATTTTTGGTTTAAACATCCACCTTATGTTCTGCCTCTGCGGCTAACAAAGTTGTCAACATTCATAAAACACAGAACTGATAGTTTGCTACAGAAAGCCAACGTCTCCTTGGGGACTGTTTTTCCTGGCAGAGGGCCTGTTTCACTCCACCCAGTTTCAAGTCATCAAAACACAACAGTGCTGCTGCTTTTAGGAAAACTAATGTGGAGGACTTTATTACAATGATGGAATACTGGAGTGAAAGTTAATTTTCATATTGTAGAGGAATGAATGGAAACCAACAGCTGGATTAAAGGGAGGCAAAATTATATCAGAGTTCTAAAATATGACTGCTTCATTTAGGAAAAGAATAACAGGAAGCTGAGGTGTGTAAACAGGCTAAATCCCTGGTATGGTCTTTAGGAATTTAGGAAGGAAAAAGTGTACAAATCCTGGGTTAAATCCACAGTATATAAAGTCAGGTGATGAGTAAACTGCAGCAATTACACATGGAAAGGAACATAAGTATTTTGCAAATACTACATCTGCAAAGCACCAAAGTGAGTAGAGGATACTACAGCGATGCAGTCAGAGATGGTGATGGAAGCTATAATTACCAAGCTAAATCAAACAAAAATAAAAGATGCAGCATAACACGTAAATTTGGCTATGGTTGACTGCATCCAGATGTTATACCGCTGGCAATATGTCAGCATAGGTAAAGCCACGTGGATCTGCAGGACAGATATCAGCCCCAGGTCTCTGGTGACTGATACAGGCCGAACACTGAGAGGTTTAATTACTCGCGTTTCTCCAAGCAAAGGCAATTGTTGTCATGGTTATAAACTCAGCACACAGCAAGTGAAAAAAACAGCCATTACATAATCTAACCAGATTTAGGCAGCAAGGGGAACCTGGGCTACATTGTGAAAATCAGCGTAAGAGGCCCTGAAATGATTAAGCCAGTAGTGAGCTAATGCACGCTGAGGTCAAGAAAGCTGACCTGACACGATTTAGCAAAATAAATAAATAAATAAAAACAAAACTGCAATTTATCCCCTTCATAGGCAGGATTTAAATGTGTAAACGTCACGTGATTAAAACTCGCTAGTATTTTCTGGTGAGAGCTCAGGGAGGACAGTTGGCTTTTGTTTGTTTATCACGTGGTCTCATGATATCATGAAGTCATGGTATATGGAAGAACACCACGGAACTGAAGCAGTTTTATGGCTGCAGATACTTCTCTTGCTGGGATAATTTTTATCTAAAACCCCTTCCCTTCTTCTGTCTGTACGAACTAGTGTCTGCAGAGACGGATTGGACGTGTGTCTCTCCTTCTCCACCATCTGGATGCTCTATCATGCCATTCCCCATCTGGTTATTCCAATACAGTGTGGATAACTGACCCAAACCTGTCGGCCCACTGGGCTGGCTTTGGACAAAGATTTAGAAAATGTTCGAGTTGGGTTCAGTCACGTTGGCATTATTTTAGTGAAAAATGATGGACTTACTGTCTGGACAACCTCCTGTATAGTGCTGTAGAGTGGAGTTTACATTACATTGCAACATGCAGGCTATTTCAGGCAGTAAATGTAACCTAGCTATGGAGGACAAGAAAAATCTTGGGCTTGGTTCAGGTTCAGACACAAAAAAGAATGCCTTTCAGTTTCAGGTCGGGGTTGGGGTCGGGCTCGGTCTGTATGCTCCCATCTTGGGTCAGGTTTGGACGAAAATATGAGGCCCGATCCACACTCTAGTGCACAAATATCGCCAACCAGAGTCTGCACGGCTGCATGTGAACAGGAATATTAGTAGAATATCATGGAGTATCATCTTCAGTAGCCATGTAAACAGTTTAGTGGAAACCTTCTTTCTATATAAGGTTGAAAGCATGTAAACGTAGTCATTGTGCAACAGTCTTTGTGCTTTGAATTGATTTACTCAAAATTAATAGAAAAACACACCAAACTCACATAAATACCAGAAGGCACAAATTGCTGCACAGACCCCACTTACTACTACACCAGCTGCAACAACAGCACAGCAGCAAATAGCTGTAGTAGCTGAACATTTTGCAGTTTAACATCTACGTCTGAATCAGCAAACCTACGAGTCAGCAACTTGGCCAGTCAATACCAACACGTCATGTACTGCTGCCACAAGGGATTTTCTTTTGAAATTTGTGGATTTAAGTAAACAAACTATTAGTAAAAAAAAACTATTAGTAAAAAAACTATTTAAAAAAAGGACTTGTTATTGCAAAAAAGCAATGTGATTCCTGTAACTATTACTTACTAACCCCAAACCTCCATAAATCAAATACTTAATCATCAGTTTTAGCAATGATACCTTTAACTATAATGATGTGAGCTACACAATATTCAGAGTATAAAACTTGTGTTGTAATGCAAATACATCTATATTTAGTAATATATGCAAGTTAGCAAGTTAGCTTGCTCACAGGTTGCTTAATATGTTGTAATATGTTATAACATTAACACATAGCTAACATAAAACTCTTTTGGAAAACACTCTCCACAGTGGAATTCTTTGAAAGCACTTTTTCTTTTGTGGTGTAAACAGGTGAGAAAAACCACCCTGTCTTGTTTTTATCATTCCACCTACTTTTCCTTACAGTTTTGAATGTTGTTAAGACAGCAGACCGTATCTGCACTTTGTGGCTAACTCTGGGATGTCAACAAACCACTGCAGTCACTCCTCAGCTTCTTTTTACATGCTCATATTGTCAATGTACTTTGCATTCTTGTGTGTACAGAGATTTTTTTTTAAAAAAAGTGTTGTTAAAAAAAAAAAAAACAGCTACAGTTAAGCTTTAAAAAAAAAAAAAAAACTGTTTCAGTGTGGACTTGGCCTTAGTTAGGGGATAAGTGCCTTGCTGAACTGGCAACCTCATGGCTACAAGCCTGCTTCTCTAACTTTAGGCCACAGCTTCCCCACTGAACATAGTTTAAAATAAAACTCTAAGGGCCCTATTTTTGGGCACCTTGGTGCATGGCGTGTCTCTACAATACCAAACATGACAAGGCAAGGAGAAACCATCACTGTGCCTCACCAAAATGTTACCGTGTCTGTGACTGGCTGCACTTTGTGCAGTGTGCTTATATGGACATAGGGGCCCTTAATCTGCTGCTGTCCTTTTATTTAATGTTTGGTCCCCGATTCTACATGCAGAATACCACCAAAACTACAAAGGGTGATATATTTCTATGAAGAATGAACATTATTTCTAGGTCTGGTAAAAATGAGTCTTGGCAGCTACATTCTTTACCAGCCCATGTCTGGTCGGGCAAAAAGTTCCCTTCAGACACAGGACCTCTCTGTGAGTAAATGTTCAGTAATGTGTCCTGTTTTGTAGTGACTGCTGCTGGTGTACCGCTGTAAACATCTTCCTCCCTAGAGACCGAAAATTCGGACTCTGCTGCCAGCTCCACAGTCAGATCTCAGCGACTGACTATCAACAGCCACGTAGCCAGATCCAATAATCGCCATGCGGCCTGGAGGCTGGAGAGGGGGGTCAGGGGTCAGAGAGGTCCTGGCCCATGTTATGTCCTCTAAATAGCCATAAAGTATGCATTACTTGGCTCTGCAGCTGACAGGTAGTTTGGGCTGACAAATTGCTTTACATGTGATTGGGACAGGCCAGTTATTGCAAACCTCACACCTACAAACAAGCTAGCCCACCAAAAGGTAGCATGTTCTTTTTGAATCCTGCAGCAAAAACTAAACAAATTTGACTCTATGATATTTTTCAGAATGCTTGTGCATGAATTTCGGCTTTTTGATGGATTAATATCGATAGTAACAATATTAAGTTATAGTAAGTACTAGTCCACAACATTCAACCAATATAGGTATGCAAGTGTTTGTGTGTGTGTTTACATATCCATATACTCTCTCTCTCTCTCTCTGGGTTTCAAAAGGTTACATTTCAATATATTTAATAGAATTATCTCCATTTCTGAGGCATTTGAAATGCAAATGTTGGATAGCTGTCACAGAAGTGTTGGGCATTAATCCTAAGCTCCAGATAGCAATCCTGACACCTCATATACCTTCCTTCAGTACCATCATTAAAATAAATGTTCTTTTTCTCACAGCCAGGAAGAGGACCACTGTATATTGCTGTGTCCATAGCTATAATGCATGTATCAGCTACTATAGAGAAGCTGTCATGCCATTCATGAGTTGCGGTGTGATACGTTATCCCTGCAGTCCTCTCAGACCTTCAACTGCCATGCCTTGATTGGGGTGATCAGGGATTATGTTCAGTGGTAACCATTCCAACATACAGTACATCACCAGCTTAATTCAAGATGACCTTTTGGAACTCATGGAGGCCATACAATACAAGACACACACACACACACACACACACACACACACACACACACACACACTCCAATGATAGACGAGCTTGCACAGCCTTTCATCATGTCCAACCAGGTAGCGAAATGTTCAGGAGCTGAGGTGTTATTTAACATCCTGTATTATTTTGTTGTAGTTGCTGCATTATTTTTTCAAATGAAACAGAGTACCAAAAAAGAAATGTGCTGTGTGGAATGTCTCACTTGGTTGGAATGGCATGACACTAAATATCACTACACAAGCACGGTGTTTCAATGTATACCATCTGTTCCATGCATCAGAAGTGGGAGAAATACATTTTCCACCATGAAGGGGTTACTTGGAGCAACAGGCAGTAGTTTAAAGACCCCCTACTGTCATTTATTAAGCACTTAAAAAGCCCTTAAAACAATCTCTTTTCATCAGAATTATGTATTTGCATGTTTTTTCCCCCATAAAAACATCCCTTTGAGCCTTAAATATAACTCCAAACATTGCCTATCTTAAAAGGGTAATTTACTTAGTTCAACATTTTGTAAAATTTGACTGGATTAACGCTGTGGAAGTCCACCTCAATGGCAGGAGGCTAATAGTAAGCATTTGGAGCATCCAGCCAGTATCAAGCACTCAGGATGAGTGACGGGAAGACAGCAACACTACTGTCCTACATAACAGCTGGGAGTTACGTAGGTGAATTATTCCTTTAATCACTGCAATCAGCTGCTGCAGTGTCTGGTTGGTTTGTAGTGTTTAGTTTGGTTGGAAAATGCTGCTGTATATTTTATTTTTCATTACTCTTTGTCATGTCTATTAGGTAAAGATGTGGCCTTCCCATCTCTCTGGTCCTCTCAACCCTCAATCTATACCGGGCAACAGGCAAAAAGCCCCTGCCAGCCACCCTCACAATGGAACAGCTGAAAGACAACTCCCACCGACAGGCCTGCATGCCTGTGGTCTCTATGCATCGGCCGCAATTTTCCACTGACCTTTTAAACAAGTTCTCATTTCCACTGTCCACAACATGAGGCAGGAGTCTCGCAGGCATCTCTATTTCCAACAAAAATCATGGAAATGAATGCAGTGAATTTGGGCTTTGCTCTGTTGTTCTGCAAAGTTTGCTGCACAGAGTTTACTCTGACCTTTTACGAGAACTTGTAGGAAAGCACCGAATGGCATCTTGCATTATGCAGTTTCTCTGGTCAAAAAAGGTGCAGTTTAAGTGATTATGTTATTTGTTGTAATTATTGTTATTATTATTATCTGACCATACGCAGACACAAACATGACAAAAGAGCAGACAGAAGCGGGAAAGAGCCATATAAAAAAAGCTGTTGCCTGAACCCTATTATTCCACACACATACACACACACACACACACACACACATACACTCACACACAGTGTAAAGGAGACACATCCCTGTCTGATGGTATGAGGCAAAGCCCATTGTAATCTGCTTTGAAAGATTGGAAACTTGTCATCCGGTCAAGCATGTCAAACATAAACTCCGTACTTCCCTATAGAGACACCTGCTGGCTGGTTTAGTTTAGGTCTAAAAGAGTGTTTTTGAATGTAGAGGAGGGCTGGGGTGGGTGTGTGGGGGAAAAGGTAAAGTGGATTTAGCTCAAGGACGATAAGCTTGACTTGTCCCCAGGGGGCCACTACCCCCACCTAGGCCGTTATTGCAAATAAGAGTCTGCTCTTAATTAACCTGCCTAGTTAAATAAAGGTTGTAAGTAAGAACTGACAGGTCACAAGAATACGGTTTCATTGTGGGGTGAATAAAATGTTTCAGGGGTGAAGTCCCTTGTCTGTGCACCTTACAGGTATGGAGCCACTTTACACTAGCTGGTTACTTATTACTTATTTAGATACTTCAATAATTACATTTGTTGGACAGTTCAGGCACAGCACCTAGGCTCTCACCTGCCTCACTATAAGGCGCCTCCCCCAGCCAATCTTTGTTTGTTTGTTTTTTGTTGTTGTTGTTGTTGTTTTCTCAATCATGCCCTCAGCTCAATCATGCCCTTACAGAAAATTATCTTGATTTCTTTCAAAAACCTGGGAAAAAGGTGATGAGCAAATGATGAACAAATGAATGAGAAATTACCTTTAAAATTAGCATTAAAAGTTTTGGTAATATGATTAGATAATTAGCAAAAATAAATAAATAAATAAAAAAAGACCAAAGCATTACCAGACAGTTACTGAGGAAACACAGATAAAAAAGAAATGTATTATAACTAACTAACTAACTAACTAACTAACTAAATAAATAAATAAATAAATACTAGGAAAATGACCAGAAATCTAGGTTTATAAATATTATAATTGTATATTTAAAAATATATATATTACAGGAATATTTACAAAATATAGGAGGATTCAAAGTTTGAGAAAAAAAAAACTTTCTAAAGAGTTCAAAGGGTTCAACAAAACACACACACACACACACAGACACACACATCTGTGTATATAGATAGATAGATAGATAGATAGATAGATAGATAGATAGATAGATTTTTTTGGTGGCTGCTGGGGCCCAGGGCCCTTGAAAAGGTTGCAGCCAGTCCCCAACAAAATGAGCCACAGTTAAATATCACTAAAATGTCATTCAGTAGAAATGATCCTAATAGAGAACGTGCAACAGCAGCGACTGTGATGCTCGTTTCTATTCTCACCACTGTTTTCTCCCACATTAGAACAAACCAAAAATAAAATTTTCTGCCATGGGTTCCTGGGACTGTATCTTATTAAATGAGGGCCCTAAAATAGGTTTGCATCGGGGTCTGGAATATGAAAATGGACAAAATGAAATCCTGACTTACAGATGCAAACCATCTCTTTCCATTCTAATGTGGTGCTGAAAGGACAGCTCCTTACCTGCACTACCATCTTTGGATCGCCACTCACCGCTGTGCGCTTTTTCCCCCAACTTCATTTTAGATAACACCACAAACCAGTCTATATTAAAGTGTATAGATATTACAAAACAACATTTTTTAAAACAAAAATGATTTAAATGTATTGGCACACTAACCTGATGTCTTTGTTACTTGCTCTCTCCAAACGGTCTCTGCAGTTTCTTCTTTCTGGTCGTGTTTGCTCTCATCCGCCCGTACTTCCATATTATGTCCTTTATTTATACTTGAATGTTCTGTAGTTCAAATGAGAGTAACAAAGGCTTTTTTTTTTTTTGTCTAAATTCAAGTCCCAACGCTTCTCCTAAAGTCCTCTGCCAGTACAGAGAGCAAATCATCTCTCGTTAGAAAAAAAGGAAAGAAGGAAATTCACTTTGACAGAACCTGAGTGAAGGAAGCAGGTGTCTGTAGCTTAAAATAAAGAGTTTTCCCACCTCTACAACACCGAAATCCAATTAATAAATAAATAATAGGCCTATAAGAAATATGTACATATTTGCAGATGCATTAAATGCAACGTTTTAGAGTAAACATACGACTAACTGACGGTACATATGAAAATAAAACACCCATTTGGCTTTTTCGTTTTCTGATGTTGTTGTACTATGGACATAGGCTACTTCATACAGTATATGCAAGAGCCTGATTGGTCACTGGAGCTCTGTTACGGCCTGCTGCTTTACAACATAATCCTCTCCGTGATGTCAAACGCCCAAGTAATTATTTCTAGTCCTGCCGTCCTTGATTAGTACACTCTCTGTGGCGTACATTCCTTTCTTTTCTCGCAAATTTCTCCATGAGTTTGATTTGGGAAGGATGATCAAAGGCTAGGTATTCCCACTTTTAAAGGGCTTTCTGTGCTGCATGCAATGTAGTTTGGTCATATCAACTCATTTTCCTGCGTCTCTGGCGCGCGCGCTTACCAGATGAGGGGATTATAATGTGCTTTTTATAAATCAACCCCGTCGCTCTAAAACTTTTCAGGATTGCAACGTGTTGATCCTTCTACTGTGCAACGACTTAGAGCCCATTAATGGGGGTATTCAACATAACTGACACTATGGGCTTTAGGATATTGTGGCTTAACAGTATCTTCAAGAAATAAAACAGCTTGAGGCTACAGGTCCGTCTCCCGTGTGTCCAGGCAGAACGCGTAAAGCGATCTTTTGATGTCCATACTGCTGTTTGCCTTGATATTTGCCTTTTCTACCGAAGCGCTCCCGTCATTGTTTTCCACGTCTTGTGATTTGACAGATGATTTACTCCCTCTCCGTTTTAATTCAGGGCTCGCACGGCCACTGTTTGGTTCATCTTTCAGAGACGACTGGTCCTGATCTGTCTCTCTGTGATAAAAGTAATTGAAGTTTGATACGATGACTGGCACTGGCAGGGCGATGGTCAGCACGCCGGCGATGGCACAGAGAGAACCGACGATCTTTCCCCCGACCGTCACCGGTCTCATGTCGCCATAGCCAACAGTTGTCATGGTGACCACAGCCCACCAGAAGGCATCAGGGATGCTGGAGAAATGAGACTCCGGCTCGTCCGCCTCAGCGAAGTAAACGGCGCTGGAGAACAGGATGACTCCGATGAAGAGAAAGAAAATTAAGAGGCCGAGCTCTCTCATGCTGGCTTTCAGCGTCTGCCCCAGGATCTGGAGACCTTTGGAGTGTCTGGAGAGCTTGAAGATCCTGAAGACCCTGACCAAGCGGATGACCCTCAGGATGGCCAGAGACATGGCCTGCTGGCCGTTCTGATGCTCCTGGCCCTGCTGCTCCGCCAGTTCTGTGCCTACTGTGATGAAGTAAGGCATGATTGACATGATGTCTATGATATTCATGATGGTTTTGCTAAACTCTGACTTGCTGGGGCACGCAAAGAAGCGCACTATTAGCTCAAACGTGAACCATATCACACAAGTGGTCTCTATGATGAAAAAGGGGTCTGTGAAGGTAAGAGATGGACGAGGCGCGGTGCTGTTGTCAGATCGGCTGGTCACTGGCAGCTCACGCTCATCCCGGAACTCTGGTAACGTTTCCAAACAGAATGTGATGATGGAGATAGTGATTACAATCACAGAAACAATGGCGATGCCTCTCGCAGGACTAGAGCTCTCTGGGTACTCAAATATAAGCCAAACCTGCTTTTGAAATTCATTTTGAGGCAATGGCTTTTCTTCCTCTTTTATAAATCCCTCATCTTCCCGAAACCTCTCCATGGCCTCCTCCCCGAGCTGATAAAACCTAATCTCATCTGCAAACACATCAATTGACACATTGACAGGTCTTCGGATCTTCCCTCCCGACTGATAGAAATATAATATCCCATCAAAACTTGGCCGGTTGCGA